>NC_056629.2:20428148-20723148 GCF_002870075.4 Lactuca sativa
TCTTTTTATGGGATTTGGATATGTATGTAATGAATTTATTAGGTTTAAAATTAATTATCCTTTTTTTGATAATTTTTTTTGCATGGCTTATTCTAGTACTAGAAATAATTCTGATAAATCTGAATTATGGCATGCTAGACTTGGACACATTAATTACAAGAGATTAAAAGACTTGTCTAAATGAGTCTAATTCCTTCTTTTGATTTTCAAAATAATGAAAAATGTAAAACATAAATACTAACTAAAATCACTAGGCAACCTTTCAAAGATGTTGTGAGGGAAAGCAAGGTGTTGGATCTTATACATAGTGATTTATGTGATTTCCATGCAACATTCAAAAGATGAAGCTCTTGATAAATTTAAAATTTATAAGCAATAAGTATAGCCAAATAAAAATGAATTAATAAAAGTATTGCTTACTAATAGAGGTGGTGAGTATTATGATCCAGTTTATTTTGAATCAACTGGAATAATACATCAAACCATATCTCCATATACACCACAACAAAATGGTGTAGCTAATAGAAAGAATAAGACTTTGAAACAAATGGTTAGTTCCATATTGTCCTTTTTTGTATTAAGTGAAGTGTTTTGGGGTGAGGCAACGTTAATAGCATGTTACATCTTAAACAAAACTCCAAATAAAAGGAGTAAGAATACTTCTAATGAACTTTGGTGTAAAATGGTACCGAATTTGTGTTATCTCAAAGTTTGGAGTTGTAGATCAGTTGTAAGGCTCACTGAACCCAAATGAAAAACATTGGGTGAGAGAGGTGTAAATTGTATCTTCATTGGATATTCTGAGCATTCCAAAACATATACATTCTATGTTTTATAATCCAATGACTATGTCTCTATAAACATTGTGATAGACTCAAGAGATGTTATCTTTGATGAAGAAAGATTTACATTTATACCTAGACCTAGGGACATGGTTCATCAATCTTCCAGCAAGAGTACTACTCAGGCTGAAGATGTTTTTGGTAGTGCAAGTGTTGTACCTGAACCTAGGAAAAGCACAAGATGAGCTAGAAAAGCTAAGTCTTTTGGATCTGACTTTCAACTTTATCGAGTTGAAGGAACAAGGAATGAGATTAAATTTCAACATCAATGTTGTTTTAATATTGAAGAGGATCCAAATACTTTTATTGAAGCTATGGCTTCTAAGGGTTTTCGTTTTAGAAAGAAGCAATTCAGGATGAGATTGATTCCATCATGCATAACAATACTTGGGTATTTTCTTATTTACCTCCTGGTTGCAAGGCAATAGGAAGTAAGAGGATCCTCAGAAAGGAAATGAATGTCAACTAATAAGTATAAAGCTAGATTAGTTATCCAAGTCTTTAGGCAAAAGGAAGGCATTGACTTTTGTGATAGTTGATGATATGTTGATGATATGTTAATTTTTGGTATTGATCCAAGTGAAGTTGATAAAATCAAGAAATTCTTATCATCTAGTTTTGACATGAAAGACATGGGGAAAGCTGAGGTAACTCTTGGTATAAGAATTCGAAAAGGAAACAATGGGATTTCAGTTTCTCAATCTCATTACATTGAAAAGATATTAAAAAAAGTTTAACTTTGAGAACTATTCTCCTATAAGCACTTCTATAGATCCTAATCTTAAGGTTCTACCTAATAAAGGATCTCTAGTTTCTCAACGTGAATATTCTAAAGCAATTGCCTGTCTTATGTATGCCACTATTAGTATTAGGCCTGATATGGCTTTTGTTGTAGGTAAGAGTAGTAGATATACTACTAATCCTAGTACACATCATTGGCAAGAAGTAAATAGAACATTCAAGTATTTGAAAGGAACAAAGGATTATGGTTTGATTTATATTGGACATCCTTCTATTTTGGAAAGTTATTCAAATTCTAGTGGTTGGCTATTTCTTCCTGGAGGAGGAGCCATTTCTTGGGCATCCAAGAAACAAACTTGTATAACTAACTCAACTATGGAGTCTGACTTTGTAGCATTCTCTACTACTGGTAAGAAAGTTGAGTGGCTGAGGAAGTTGATTTATGAAATTCCATTATGGCCTAAACTGATATCCAACATATCTATCAAATGTAATAGTGCTGTAACATTGGCTAAGGTATATAGTCAAGTATATAATGGTAATTCTAGACACTTAGGTGTTAGACATAGCATGATTCATGAGCTCTTCATGACTGGTGTGATATCTATGGATTTTATGAGAACTCAGTTGAACTTTCCTGATCGTCTAACCAAAGGGTTAACAAGAGATCTTGTGCACAAGGCGTTCATAGAGGTGGGTTTAAAGTCCACCTAAATCTTTCATATTAAGATACCTAATTCCCATATAGTTTAATATTAGATGATGAATTCAATGTGGAAAGCTTGATATTTGAAGATTAGAACACATTATTCTCATCCTAAGGTGTGTGTTCATGACTGCAAGTAAAGGAGGTTGAAATTTTATTTCATAATAGTTCTTTTGAAAAATTGCATTTTGCAAGTGCAAGAATAGAAGGACTACCTATATAAGCATGAAGTTTGGCTGCTTTAAGAAGCTAGGACTTGGCTTTGATATGATTATTGAAGGATGTGACACTAGCTAGTAACATAAAGTGTCAAGTTAGAACTTATGAGAATGTAAATTGTTGTGTATATTATCTTCATGTATTCACTATTCATAGAAAGGGTTCAACCCTTAATGACACCTTGATATTCAAATATTTGGAATGTATAATATACTAACGTGAAATTCAATCGTCATGAAATTTCATTTATGCATCAGTTTGTTGTTGTTATGTTTTTATTTTAAGTTAATCAAGATTACACTTAAATGAGGGGAGATTTGTTATCATCAATGTTATTTAAGTGTAATGGGATTAATTCGTGGACAAAAAGTGATATTGAGAAATATTAAACAAGTAAGGATCGTGTGGAATACATAGTTGTTTAAGTTTGACAAAGTTTCAAAGTACATTGTCATTGAGGGGCGAAGCCCCTGAACCGACAGGGGTTTGAGGGCAGCGCCCTTGGTAGCGGGGTCTAAGGGGCGGCAACCCCTGGCAGGGTCCAAGAGGTAGAGCCCTAGGATGGGGTCAAAAATCAGTTTTTCGGAGAATTAACCATTAGTTTGACCCTTATCCAGATACCCCTTTTTTGTTAGTATTAGTAGCTTTATAATAGTTTGAAACTGTCATGTGACAGTTTTCATGCAGAGATCATAAATTGGTTTTTGGTCTCATTTTCAAGTACATACGAAATCATATCATCAAAACACTCTTTATTCTTGTCTCTCTAAGTCTTATCCGATTAATGAAGATTGAGAGTACCACCCAAATACTTTAATCTAGAAGTCTTCAACCCAATTCTCAGAATTTCCATGAATTTCTATACCGCAAATTCTAACACTTTATTCTATGCATATTGAAGAAAATGTAAGAAAAGCAAAAAAGAACAGTTGTGTTTATTTAAATACTTGTATTTCTTCTCTTACATTAATAAAGTGGTATCAGCTGATGGCATAAGTAATACCAATAAAACAGACACAAAGTACTTAAAATTTTCAAAGAAAACTACAAAAATGGTTGTTGTGGTTTGTCATTTTCCTTGACTAAGACCATCTCCAATGCATTAAACTCATATGAGTTCAATGGATTGACAGATGTATATTCCACTAATTATATAATTTTACCTACCAAACTCTTCAATTCATTAAACTCTATTAAACTCTATATAATTATATATATATATATATATATATATATATATATATATATATATATATATGTGAGTGTATGTGTGTGTGTGAGAGAGAAAGAGAGGGGAGAGAGGAGAGAGTCTGATGGGGATTAAACACCACATTCTATTGGGTGTCATGTCACTAACCCACAATGGATTTGGTCTATGAGAAACATGAAATGTCTATTTACCTTTTTAATTTCTGTTTCCGATTATTTTTAATTGTTATATCTTTTTTGTTAATAAAAGCAAGAATAAAACCTCCACCTACCATACACACACAAACAAAGACACATACGCTATCTTTCTCTCTCTCTCTCTCTCTCTCTCTCTCTCTCTCTCTCTCTTTCTCTCTCTCTACAAAATCCAATGAATCAAAAAACTCAAGTGTAAGAGTCAAGGATCAAATTCCCAAAATCAACATTGTGGGAGATAAAAGAAATTCCATACATCCCTGAAGATCAAGAAAAATTATTGTGGGGGATCGAACCGATTTTTTAGGTCAAGAAAAAATCAAGGAAAGATGAATTTATCAAAATATCTCAATAATTTATGGGTTTAGATGAATGTTTACATTAATAATGAATCAAATAAATATTGACGATGAACACCATCGGATCCCTCTTCTTTAATCACGGTCAATTTTTGCTATCTGATCACCATCACTATTGTCTCCTTCCATCACCATCCATTTTTGTTCATGGGGATATATGTAAATGTGATGAAAGAGATGGAGAATCCAACTTGGGTTTTTAATTACTGATATTCATAAGGTGAATTGATAGGGTTAATTTAGGAGATGTTCTTTTGATCATGCTCAACCCCTTTACCCATTAAAGTATCACTTATACAAAAATCCTATGATAATAAAAATTTGAATCTTTCAAAATCAATAAACTTTCCCACTAGAAAGAGAGTTGCAAATTTAAAAAAGATCAGTACGGTAGGATCTCATAGCTCAAGGTCCCAAAGTTTGGAGACTAAGATTATTAATTGAGATTTCTAAAAAGTTTTTTTTATCTTCAGCTTGATTTCCAATCAAGAATCAAACTCAAACCAAAACATGTTTATCAATTCAAATAAAGTGTCATGATACACTTTTAAGTTTATAAGCATTTATGATCTGAGTTTCATCATCCTCAAACCCTAAAATATTATCGATTTGTAGGTTTCAAGAAAATATGGAAAAGGAAATAAGTGGTTTCTCAAGCTATGATGGTAATAGTGGAAGCTTTTAAGGTATTTAATAAAGGGATTGGCGGTAAAAAGAAATGGCAACCTAACGATTGTGGAGGTTACTATCGCCTAGGTTTAAGAATTAGATCAGATCAACACACAGGGCATGCTGTTGTTCTTGATGTTCAAAATCATCTTTTAAGCTTAGTAGAGAGTCGTTGGAGACAACACGGATCTGCAAGTTTGAGGGGGGATGAAGGATTGAGGATGGACGAGGCATGCATTGTAAAAGGAAAGAAGTTGATATGGTTATATGTGTGAGGGGGGGGTCATTTTTATGTTTTTATCAACCAAAATGATAAAAAAAATTAAAAATAATGGGAAACGCAAACTCAAAGGGTAAAATAGATATTTCAAGTTTTCCAGAGACAGAAAGAATCCACAATGAAAATAGTTGAAAAGGACCATATTCGTAATTTTTCAAATGTTTGAACCTTAATCAAAGAAATCGACAAACCACATGGACCATATTGTTTAGTATTGTCTTTTCTAAATATAGTAACAACACAATGGTGTATGTTTATACCCATCCCAAAAATTTACAAGTTCTATTAGGGGACAATACAACATAACCATATAAAAGTCCTTACCAAGTGTAATGATCACTACTCTTCCCAAAATGCAAAAGTATATGGCATTCGTCTCTGAGCTAATCTATCTCCTTACTCTTACTAGATTGTCTTGAACATGAAAGGGAATTATCACAACTTTGAGCTTCAAGATCTTAGTGAGTAATAAGCGTAATACGAATAATAGAAAAAAATCCCAATATCGTAAGTATAAAGAAATAGTAAGTTAGAAAACACATTAACATACATATAATAGGTAGTAAGGAGGCTCATCCTCCTTATTCACAAATTTCTATGTTATTATTATTATTGTAATATAATTTTAAAAATCATTAGAGATTTTCCCTTTATAGTGAGAAGAGCTCTTCTTGTTCCCTTGACACATTATGTGTCATTAAAAGATTTGAAGACGCTTGTGATGTCTTTAAAAAATGTGTGTCATTAAATGATTTAAGACACCTCATATGTTCTTAGACACTTCTTATGTATCTCTCGGACTTAGGCAGCTCTTGTATCTCTTGTGATTTTAGAAACCTCTTGTGCCTTAGAACATCACTTTATAACATTATAAAATCACATACAATAAATAGAACACCACATATTACTCACCTCTAGGTGTGTAATCGAGTCATGTCGAAACAAACAATACCAAGCTCTAAACTTGACTCGAGAAGAAAAGTCATGTTTGAAACTCAGCATGAGCTTGACTCGACTCTAAATTTCAAGATTGAGCTTGAGTTCGATAAAGTAATTAAGAATTTTGATGTAACAACCCAAAAGCAAGATAAAATTTTTTATTTTTGAAAATAGAAATACAATCATAATTTGTTCCCAAAAATCTATTACATCATATTTTAACAAATATCAGAGCATCAAAACAGACAAATGAGGAAAGTGTTGGAGAGTGAATGATATGCCATCTAGCTGGACCCTTCCTCTTACTACCAGAAGTACCTGAAAACACCCAAATAAATCGTAAGCAAGAGCTTAGTGAGTTCCCAAAATATCACATAACATACAAACACAAAATACCATGCAACATACATAAAGTTCCCATGTGCTACCCCCATCTATACCTGGAATGCCATGGGCTACCCCCACGGTCTAATATCCAACTGACATGGGCTACCCCCAGGGTCTGATACCCAAGTGTCATAGGCTACCAACATGGTCTTTACGCAAGTACCACAAGCTACCCACGGGGTCTTCATACAATCAATGCATAACAACTAACAATCCATATATGAGGTAATGGGTCGACATTGGTGCCTTCAACCCATTAATATAGTAAGAAGAATCACCTTAGTCTACTAATAAAATCCTGCTCGGCTACAGGTCCAGAAATCTCACACTGAATATACACAAATTAACCTAGATAGAATTGAGTCCCGCCTCAAGGCATATGCCAAAACCCTAAGTCAAAACTCCTCCAATAAGGCCCGGAAAGTCTTTCTTCATTAATGGGCCTAACATCCAAGGTCCAAGAAAAATAATGGGCAACAAGGCCTAATAGGTCCAACCATGCCACCCATGGACCAATAACAAGTTCCAGGGCCCAGATACTCTAATGGATCCAAGCCCAAGGCTAAGTAAGGTCCAAATGGCTCAAAATCCCACTGAAAGTCCAAAATCCACTAAAAGCTTATGCCCAAAGTACAACCTCAGTACGCTTAGTGTAGTAGGCCTTTTGGTGGTACGTGCAGCGTAAAAGAAAGAATGCCCAACGTATAAGCAGTTTTGCATATAAATCCATTAAGTGCTTAATACATGTAGCCAGTTTGTCCAAATCCAGATCTTGGTCATTTTAAAGGTCCTAGAGCACAAAGTTGGCAACTTTATGCCTTTGCATGCCTTATATGAACCTAACACCTTATTTTATCCATTAAGACTTCGTTTAAGATCTTAAACTCATGCATATGCTCTTAACATGCCAAAGGAACTAAGATGTAACATTTCTTGCCTTTGGATTTGCTCAAACTCACAAGAGGGGATCCAAGGACCAAAAATGGACTCATTACCAAACCCTAGCTCAAACTAGCAAAAGGATAAGCAAGGTCTGGACCTTTTACCTCTAAAAGTTCCCCAAGATGAAGTATATGCAGAATCTAGAAGCTTAACCATGCCCAAGTCTTGATCACCACCTTCTCCTTCTTGCAAACCCACTAAAATGGCCACTAAAATCACTTTTAAGCTCAAGAATCACACTCTCTTACAAACTAGGGTTTAGGGACGAAAAAAGGCAATGGAGGTTGTCCAGGGTTAGCCCCAAATGGAATAAGAGTTCTTAAACAAGGTTCATTGACCAAAGATTAGGGTTCTGTCTTAAGCCATCTATGCCCCGCGTACGCCTTAGTACGCCATGCGTACAAGGTGCATGTTCGCTTCTAACCCACCCTAGATGCTAAGTGTACGTATATTTACGCCAAACATACGTAGTGACCTCCATTGCAAAAATAATTTCATTCCAAGGGTTAAACGGTAATTACCTGCATTCCGAATGTTACAAATCTCCCCCACTAGAATTATACTTCGTCCTCGAAGTTTGCTGCCTTGAACAATTTTGGATAGTGCTCCCGCATTTCTTCCTCCGGCTCCTAGGTCCACTCGGAGCCCCTCTGGTGATACCATTGCACCTTTACCAACTTCACCACTTTGTTACGAAGAGCTTTAGTTTTCCTGTCCAGAACTGGAATGGGCTTCTCAACATAGTTTAAGCTCTCGTCAACCTGAATGTCATCTAACGAGATAACTACAGTCTCATCAGTTGCACACTTCCGCAACTAAGACACATGGAATGTGTTTGGATCTGACTGAGCTCATCAGGGAGATCCAACTGATATGCAAAATTGTCAATTCGGATAGAGATCCTGAATAGACCAATTGATGAGATTAAAACTTAATCTGGAAGATCGATTAGATCTTAAACAGGTAAACAAATATTAAACAGTAAGAACGAAAGCAAAAGTATGAACAACTCAACGATGAATCAAACAAGTCGAATGATTATAAACAAAACCCTCAGAAGAGCTCGATCAAGAACATCAACTGTAGAGGGTTGGAGGTTTACAAGAACTATAAAAGAAATCTGCAATACTATCGTAATCGTTACTTCTTAAATTGTTAACCTAATATGCATGCAAGCATATCTTTATATAGTAAACCTAGCAAACTCACGGTTGGACAGGCCCAAAACCGGAGTGCAAAACTAATGGACTAACAGCCAAGCCCAATGACGCAATCTTCAAACGAGTCTTCAACTCAACAATCTCCCCCTTTGCATCACTTGGAGCGAGATCTTCACTTTTTACTTGGGCCAGCAGCAGCACCGGGTACCTTCTTCTTCACTGTCTCAAATAGACGAGATATCAGAGCAAGTATCGTTTGCCTGAATCTGATGTACCATTGGATCATGTCGTTGAAGTACTTGACATCGTCTGCTGCATTCTCCTTACACCTTCGGATGATCGACAAAACATGCTCAAGGCAAGTGTTGGTGTAAAGATGTTTATCCGCCAATGCAAAGAGACATTTCTGTCCTTCTGCTCTAGTGAACATAACCGAATTACGTCTCGGATCGATCTTGCCCATCTTTATTTGATTGAGATCACTGGCCGATCCCACAGGAGCTATCTTCGGTTTCTTCTTGAAGACTGTGGCTATCTCCTGATCCATAAGGGCTACCTCCATGATGTAACAAACAATCATCCTCTTGAGATGGTCTATAATGGGACCATATTCTGCTTCGTTCGTCAAAAGGATGTTGTGCAAAACAATCCAATCATGAGGGTTTAAGTTCGGTAGATCTGCCAAAGATATAAGATGTTCGGTTTTAGCAGACCCTCTTATCACCCTGAACCGAACGTTGATGAATCTCCCTTCGGTGTAAGGCTTTAAGACCCGAACGTTCACGATCTTCTGAGCGCTCCATGTCTGATATTGTGGTTGAGCGGCCTTCAGATAGAACTCGATAAGCTCCCTATCGACCTCAGAGTTCGGATGAGGGACTTCATAAATATTGGAGATGGCGTGGAAGATAAATGCCTTTCGAGTCAACGGCATATCGAACTGCGAATCGACAGAGTTATTGCAGTCGAACGATATTACCGGTTCGAGCCATAGGATGCTAGGAGTGTCTATGGCCTCCTTAATCATTCTCTCCCGAGTCCAAGCAGGGAAAAGAGTCTTCCTGCTCTCGAGGAGATCGTGGGCTTCTTTCTGCTTGCGTTCGGCTTCTTCAGCCTCTCGCGCCACACGAATATTGTCGTCTTCCACATTGCGACTGTTTTTGCGTTTAAGCAAGTCAGCAATGGTTTCCTTGTCATCTTCATCTTCTTCCTCAGCTATATTCTTTCCTTTGTCCTTCACACCCGAACCCGAAGCTTGACCAGTTAGAGGTGGTTCGGTTGTGTGAGTAGCTGTTGAAGAAAGAGGTGGTTTCGATCCGGACTTCTTCCCTTCTCCCCCTTGTTTCGGATTGGACACGAAACTAGGTAAGCCTTCGATTTTGCTGAGAAGGTCCATGGCAGGAGTAAGTTTTTCAGCAAGGGTTCGCCTCACCGAATGATTGAGTATCGGATCGTGTGCTTCCAGGATGTTAGATAGGGCAGCGTGTACATCCGAAACACATGTTTTTATCACCTCCCGTTCAGATCGAAGAGCTTCAAGCTGTTGCTGATAGTTTGAAATCTGAGTGCTCTTGACCTTGAGGGTGGTGGTTTTGCTTGCTAAAACGTCCATTAATGAGTTTTCAGCTGCGAGATCCTCTTGAAGCTTTGCGAGGTGCTCATCAATGGAGGCACGAAGGGCCGAGTTGTCATCGCTGATGGATTGGCGTAATGTAGCAAATGACTGTAACTCCGTTGAGACGAACTTGGCCAATTGCTGAACGATTGGTTCCAAAGTTGTCTTGGTGGCATCAACGCTCCCCTGTAAGGACTTCAACAGGGAAGAGGCATCTGAGAATAGTTTATCGACTTTTGCGGTCGCAGCCTCACAGGCTTTTGTGGAGGCGACTATAGCGGCTGTGGCTGAAGCAACAGAATCATGCTAAGCCCTGGAGAAGGCATCAACAATTTTCTAAAGAGCGGCTTCAGAGAGAGAGGACTGAGAGTTGGTGGATGACGCAAGAAGTAAGTCAAACTTCTCGTTTAGCTCCTTGAGATGCTTCTTTTTCACTGGAGCATCGTCCTCATCATCACTTAGAACCTGAAACGGACTAAAGTAGACCGAATCGAAGGTCATGTTGTCACCGCCAAGAAACGGGTTATCTCCATCAGAGGCATGATCTGGAGATGGTGGGGGTGGTGAAGCTGGGGGTGTTGTGGTTTGGGTAGGTTCAGGTTGAGTGTTTGTGGGTGGTGTTTCGGGTGGTGGTTGAGTATGGATAGGTTCGGTTGTATGCTGGGTTTCGGTTTGAGGTGGTTCGGTTACGGGTGGTGTTTCGGTTGCAGTGGTATGAACCCCCGTATCAGATACGTTCGTTGTAACCTTAGCAGTTGTGGTAGTGGTATTTGTGAAAATGGGTGGTGGTATAGGGAAAGAGGTTTTAGGTAGGGTGGTGGAGGGGTTTATGGTGGGAATGGAAGTAGGGATGGTTGGAGGAGGTGAAGGAACTGGTGAGACATGAAGTTCCATGTCTGGGGTAGGTGATCGGGGTGGGGTGTTGCCTCTGGGAGGGGTTTCGCCTCTTTGAGAGCCGTCCGAACCCGAACTCTCGTTTTCTGAGTCACTCGAAGAGGAAGCGATTATAAGCTTTCACTTCGGTTAAGTCTTCCTTCTCTTCGGTTGCGGGGACTGTGCTGGCTTGGTTTGTTTCCTTTTCCTGGGAGAAGGACCCTTAGGAGCCTTGGTCACTTGCTTCCCTTTTTCCGCCTTTTTGCCCCTGTTGACAGGTTTGTCTGCGTCATGGATTGACTTGAGCATTTCCTGTGTTAGAACCCTAGGACCAGACGCCTTGAATTCCTTTATTGTCCGGATGATCCTGCTGTCGGACGGAACATCGCCGTACATTGTCTCCGGAATAGAGCCAATGAAGGAGAACTTGGATGCATCAGAGACGATGATCTTCGTGGTATGAAAAGTAC
Source organism: Lactuca sativa (assembly GCF_002870075.4). Taxonomy (NCBI): domain Eukaryota; kingdom Viridiplantae; phylum Streptophyta; class Magnoliopsida; order Asterales; family Asteraceae; genus Lactuca; species Lactuca sativa. The sequence continues at coordinate 20,439,755 of NC_056629.2, forward strand.
CGATCGAAGACATTGATGCACCTGCAGCAATGGGAATGTCGAATTTGTCCATCGCCCATTTTGTGATAATCGTCCAGAACCGGGCATACGACACCTCAGAGTGTCGTGAAGAGGAAGAAAGACTCTGGATGAGCTGTTGCCAGATGACCAACCCAAAGTCTAGATTGACTCCGTTGTAAACTGCATACATAATCGACAGGAACAGTCGACTTGAACCATCGGATCCTGAGCTCCGTTCAGATAAGCCCTTGAAGAGGACTGTAAACATGCCGTTCCATTGTGGCGGCAAGCAGGATTTCTTAAACTTTGCGACGGAGGGGAGCGCCTCCGTGTACCCCATGTTGTAAAACATGTTGTAGAGATGCCCAATCGGAATCGACTCCGGATGAACTCGTGAAGGATTAGCAGCCAACCCTAGCAGTGTACCAAATTGTTGGCGAGAAATGGAGGTCTTGTGATCAGCAACCTCGAAGAATACCCGCTCGACTGCTTTGTCATAATGAGCAGTCGCATACACCTGCGAAAGAACCTCCATGGGCACAGATTCAACCCTAGTGAGTGCAGGAGCAAGTTGAGAGTACTTCAGGCACTCGATGATTGGCGTCATATAAGAATCATACAACGAAGGAGTGAGGTCGATCACCAAGCATTGTTGTGGACGGATGGGAAGAATGTGTGAGGTAGCATGGACTGAGGATGATTCTGCCATTGTTGAAGGTAGAAGAAGAAGATGAACAGTGAAGCTTTTGGGAGTTTTTGCTCTCTTGGAAATCCGGATGCAGTAAAGAGGTAAATGAGAGTATAGACTGCCTTTTATAGTGGATGAAAGGAGAGAGAAAAATCGTTTCAAATCTTCTATGCGTGACAGTTAAGGCATGCGATGATCACGTAGGAGAGAGAGTGTCAGATTCCTAGGATCACGCCGCCCAACAGGCGCCGTTTCAGAACAAACCGGTTCATATCCTCACGTGCCTTTAAGTGCCAGAGAGGTGTTGCTTGAAATTCGCACACGCGTCCATGATGTCAGTAAAAGTGTGGACGTTCCAAAATCACACGTGTTCCCTTTTTACCGTCGTTTGAAATTCAATCCTTTTAACTCCCGCCTGAGACAGCAACTTTTTGCCTTATCCTTAAATGACATCTTTTGAATTAAATGCCCACGTGGATGATCTTTGACCACAGCTTGAAAATTAACCACCAAAGCAATAATTCAGCCTGTAATTATTAGTAACGCAATAATGGAAAATCAAAGATTTTCGTGCAAAGAGTGTAAAAAGAAAAAAAATAAAGCAACTCTTTTTAGGAATGACTGTGATGTCAATAATGACACAAAGCAAATGATCCCGGGCACGAATCTCTTCCTTCGAGATCAAGAGAGACCTCAAAGTGTTAATGTGGTTTTCCGTTGAATGACGATCAAACATTTATTAATAAATGTTGAAAGGTTTCTTTTAATAAGGTTGCTTAAGGGTGGCTTTCGCGTTATTCAACAATTCTAATCTTGAAATAAGAAAGAAAGTGAACAAAGTACTTGTGAGACCGGTGTAGTCTGTTGAACAAGTAGGTAGGAATGAATTTTAAATTGGCTTGGAAAATATAAAATCTCAGAAAAAAATTAAAAACTGGATCCCAAGGGTAGAAATGTTATGGTGTTTAACAATTTCATAGGAATCACACAAAAATAAAATTTGAGATTTCAGTAGGATACATCCGTCAATTCGTTGGTGAAAACTTGAGCAAATTTATTGTTCACCGTCAATTCAGATTTGGTGTTGAATTTTGGGTTTCACTCAGCTCGTAGTGACACGAAACTGAGATCATAAACACAGTTGTTGTATAACCATAAACCTCAGTGGTTATCTCTGAGAGTCTCAGGGGTTACGTTGATGAAACGAATGTAATGGAGATGGTGTAAGAAATTAAAGTACCTCTGCTGCGAAAATAAGGACCAAGCAGAAAACTCTTATCTCATGTGAGAAGAGAGTGAGGTAGCTCACGATCAGAATAAATATGATTGCCTAATTGGGAAGACAAGGTTTGTTGATACCAAGTCATTAAGGCTATTATTCAAAATCTTATGAGGCTTGGGACACATACAGCAGCATGCTTCTAGGGACACTTAAGTAATCCAACAATTATATCCCCATAAACGAACGAACACACAAACAAAATTAAAAGAGAAAAATATTTTTGGTGTTTTTGATATATAAAAAAAATAAAAAATAATAATAAAAAAATAAGTAAGAAAAAATAAGACTTGGAAAGAGTAAGAAAAAAACTTTGGAAAAATTTGAAAAACCGAACCCGAACGTTCGGTTGGGTAAAATTTTGAAAAACCGAACCCGAGCGTTCGGCTGGTTTCGGTTGAAGAAAATTTTGAAAAACCGAACCCGAGCATTCGGTTGGTTTCGGTTCAAGAAAATTTTGAAAAACCGAACCCGAGCGTTCGGTTGGTTTCGGTTCAAGAAAATTTTGGAAAACCGAACCCGAACCTTCGGTAGGTTTCGGTTTTGGAAAATTTTGAGAAATTGAACCCGAACCTTCGGTAGGTTTCGGTTTTGGAAAATTTTGAGAAAACCAAGGAATTTAGACATGCAATCAGAAAATACTTTTAGCAATAAGATAAACCACTTTGTACATAAAATATACAACCAAGAAAACTACCTTTGTGGTGATGAGCGAGCCAGATTATTTAACCGAACCTGAACGGTCGGTCAATGTCGCTTCTTACGTTTGAGGTTGAGAGGTAGTTTGAGGTACTGACTCTGATTCCATCATACCTAGCCCTTGTAAAATTCTGTTGAATGATGCTTCAGGAAGAGCTTTGGTAAAGACGTCAGCCAGTTGATCAGTGGTTCTTACAAAGTGTACCTCGACGTTTCCATCTTCCACATGATCTTTGATGAAGTGATACCTCAGTGCTATGTGTTTGGTTTTAGAGTGTTGCACTGGGTTATGACAGATCCTAATTGCACTTTCAGAGTCACAATATAGTGGGATCTTCTTCATATTGAGTCCGTAGTCTCGAAGTTGACTCTGGATCCAAATCACTTGGGAGGTGCAGGATGCAGCGGCTATGTATTCTGCTTCGGCAGTAGACAACGACACGCACGTTTGTTTCTTGGATTGCCAGCTAACCAACTTCCCGTCAAGGAATTGACAGCCGCCAGTGGTGCTTTTTCTGTCGAGTCCACATCCTCCAAGGTCTGCATCTGAGTAGGCTTGAACGAAGAAGCCTGAGTTGGATGGATACCATAGACCTAAGGAGGTAGTTCGCTTGAGATAGCGTAGAATGTTCTTGACTGCAAGCATGTGAGGTTCGCGTGGATTTGCCTGAAATCTAGCACAGTAACACACAGAAAACATGATGTCAGGCCTGCTAGCAGCAAGATACATTAGTGAGCCTATCATTTGACGATAGAGCGTGATATCAACAACCATTTTGTCTAGAGATGGAGTTAGCTTGGTGCCGAATGCCATTGGGACTTTGACTTTGGAGTCTCCCATCATACCAAACTTTGCTAGGAGAGTCTTCGTGTAAGCTTCCTGATTGATAAAGATGCCTTCGGGTCCCTGTCTAATATTTAAACCAAGGAAAAAGTTAATAGGACCCATTGAGCTCATTTCAAATTTAGTCTCCATCAGCTTTCTGAATTCAGTTGTTAGGCTGGGATTCGTTGAGCCAAAGATGATGTCATCGACATAAATTTGAACTATCATAAGGTGGTTACCTTCCTTTTTGCGAAAGAAGGTTGGGTCAACCGAACCTTGTTTGAATTTGGACATCTTTAAGAATTTAGTTAGCGTTTCATACCAGGCTCTCGGAGCTTGTTTGAGTCCATACACAGCTTTATCCAGAATGTAGCAATGATATGGATATTTTTCGTTCACGAACCCAGGAGGTTGCTCCACATACACTGTTTCTTCTAGTTCTCCATTAAGAAATGCACACTTGACGTCCATTTGGAAAACTTCGAAGTTTTTGTGAGCAGCATAAGCAAGAAAGATTCTCACAGATTCGAGCCTAGCTACCGGAGCGAAAGTCTCTTCATAATCAATCCCTTCCTCCTGACAATATCCTTTCACCACCAGACGAGCTTTGTTCCTTATCACATTCCCTTCCTTGTCCATTTTATTCCTAAAGACTCATTTGAGACCAAAAACTGAGGCATCTGGAGGAGTTGGAATGAGGCGCCAGACTTTGTTCCTTTCAAAATCGTTCAGTTCGTCTTGCATTGCTTGAACCCAATCGGAGTGATCGAGAGCAGTGTTAACTGTCTTCGGTTCAACTTTGGATACGAAAGAGTTAAACATACAAAACTCAACTTTGGAAAATAAGGATGTTTGTTTTGCCTTCAGTTGTGATCGGGTTAGAACCTTTTCAGAGACATCACCAACCACTTGAGAGATAGGATGATCTCTGGTCCATTTGGTGAGAGGAGGATAGTTTGGATCAAAGGTTGGGTCTAGTTCAGCATTGATCATTTCTTCTGGCTCAGATTGGCTTTCGTAGTCGAGTGACATATCACCATGCTCCCCCTCGATTGATGAGTTTTCCGGAATGCTTTGAGAAACTTGAGGTTCAGAGGTTTCTTATGGTGCTGGGCCTTCAGGCGTTGATGCACCTTCGGTTGATGAAGCAATTTCGGTTGGAGAAGTACTTTCGGCTGGAGTTGGACTTTCTGGAGCAGTTGGAGAGCTTGGCTCCCCCTCAACATGTGAGCTTGGCTCCCCCTCAACTGAAGCATCGTTGGATGGAGGTTCATCAGAATTCGATCCTCCTTCGTTCATTCTCCTGGCAGCTTCTTCAACAATTTGTTTCATATGGTCTACCTTGTTGTCTGCTGCACCTGCTTCTGAGAGAGTAGCTTTCTCTGGTTCGTCAAAGAGCTCCATAAACTTCTCGTATAGATTAGCGATCGAGACTATGACTTGGCCATTCTGAGGAAAGATTTCCCCAGATGTGTCTTCTTTGGCCTGTAGCCTTTTAACATAGCTATCATCAAAAGTCACGTAATAGGTCTCTTCGATTTTCCTCGAACGCTTGTTTAGGACTCTGTATGCTTTGGAATTGAGAGAGTAGCCCAGAAAGATTCCCTCGTCGGCTTTGACATCGAACTTGTTGCGGTGTTCTTTAGAGTTAAAGATGAAACACCGTGAGCCGAACACGTGGAAAAATTTCACATTGGGCTTTCTGTTGTTGAGAATCTCGTAAGGTGTGAGCATGAAGCGCTTGTTAAGATATGACCTATTCTGTGTAAAACAAGCAGCAGAAATAGCATCAGCCCAAAAATAAAGAGGTAAGGAAGCGAAACTTAGCATAGTTCGGCCAGCTTCACACAAAGATCGGTTTCGTCTTTCGACAATTCCATTCTGTTGAGGTGTGTAAGGAGCTGAGAAGTTGTGGCTTATTCCCTTTTCTGCTAGAAATTCTTCAAATTCCCGGTTCTTGAATTCCAGACCATTGTCGCTCCTGATGTTACGAACGACCTTCTTGAGCTGTACTTCAATTTGCTTGATAAACACTTTCAGCTTAGGAGTCGCTTCAGATTTGAGCTTTAGAAAGAACACCCATGTAAATCGTGAAAAGTCATCAACAATAACAAGAATATACTTGCTACCACCGATGCTTTCGATAGATGATGGACCACACAAATCAATATGAAGTAATTCGAGTGGTTCAACAACTTTAGTGTTAATTATGGATGGATGACTTTGACGATTCTGTTTCCCCATTTCGCATGCAGCACACAAATGATCTCTGTCGAACTTGAGCAATGGAAGACCTCGAACATGACCTCCAGTGACAAGTTTGTTGATATCTTTAAAGTTGAGATGCGAGAGTCTTCGGTGCCACAACCAGCTTTCGTCAGATTGCGCTTTTGATAACAAGCATATAGCTGGGTTTCCCTTGATGGGTTTAAGGTTTAGAGGAAACATTTCACCCTTACGCTCCGATTTGAGAATTACTTTCTTCGTCTTCTTCTCAATAATTTCAGAACCTTCATCGTCGAATGAGACTTTGAGACCTGTACCTCCAACAAGCTGAGATACACTGATGAGGTTGTGTTGCAGTCCTTCCACATATGCCACCTTCCTTATAGTAAAATCACCATTAGTTATCATTCCGTATCCCTTTATGGTGCCGAAAGAGTTGTTTCCAAACTTGACGTTGCCACCATTTGCAAGAGACCTGTATTCCCTGAGCTCCTCTTTCCTCCCTATCATGTGACACGAGCAGCCACTATCGATGTACCATTCTTCGTCAAACTGCTCGTCACTCATAACCTGCAAAAATTAAGCAGATTTAGGAACCCAAAGTTTCTTGGGTCCACGTGAGCCTTTCACAGGAACAGGAATAGTAAGAGAGATGTCAACAAGATATGTTCGTTTTATGAGTGCTATTTCATCTTTCTTTTTAATGGTAAAGAATTTTATTTTATTAGGATTAGGTGTGTTCGGTTTAGACTCTGGTTTAGATGCAGAAACCTTCTGTTTGCCCTTTTGTTCAGCTGACGAATGAGATTTTTTAGAACTAACAGAATGAGCTTTAGAGCAAGATGGAGATGAATTGGAAGAATTAGTAGAATTAGATGAATGAGAAGGAGTGGGCTTAGTTTGAGATGACTTCTTGGCTGGAGACTCCAGGTGACCCTTTTGCTTTTGATCATTGGTGGGACTAACCTTAGAGTTTTGATTTCCTTTAATTACAGAACCGAACCTTTGCTTTCGGTTGAAGTCGTTCTATGAACCGAACCTTGGCTTTCGGTTGGAGTCGTCCTCAGAACCGAACCTTTGCTTTCGGTTGGTATTCTTTTCCGAATCGAACCTTGGCTTTCGGTTGTTGTGGCTCTCATGCTTTTTGACAGGATTGTTCTGAAACTTCAAATTCTTGTCTTGATGTGAGAAATAAGCATTCTGGGATTGCCAGAATTGTTTCCTTTCAGAGAGGTTCTTCCAGTATCTCTGGTTCCTTTCACGTTTCTTATTCCTCATCTGCTTCGGTTGATGATGGATATTGGCGTTCGTTTTCGGTTTCTCCTTGGCCGGTTCATTTTTAACTGTGGGAGTTTCACTTTGAACTGAGGAACTTGAGGGAATGTCTTCTTTTACCGAACTTCCATTCTCTTGAGGAATGTCTTTCGTACCACTAGTACTTGGCACATCGAAATTATCTGGCTTGTTCAAGGGTTCTGGTATGTATCTACCTTTACTAATCCAAGAAGTCCTTTCAGACAAGCCTTTCGTTTCATCTGCATTATCGATTGGAGCTGACCAAAAGAACTAATCGCAGCCATCAGCATTATCTTCATTTACAATAGCTGTGAGTTCAGCAGTCTGATGTTCGGTTACTCCTGTGACCTTGTACACTTGATTTGGAGTGGTCCTGACCTTTTGATATACAACGGCTTTCTCTGCTAAGATCGGGGACTTTTGTTGGGACAATCGAGCGAACTCCACTGAATTTTTAGAAATTAGATTCTTGTGGTTTTCAGGTTCGCTTTTCACAAATTCTGAGCAGTCAACCATGTCCTCTACAGAAATTTCACTCATATTGTCATCCTCATTAAGCTCAGATGCATTTTCAACATCAATTTTATTTTCTGAGCTCAAGTTGGCGTTTAAAGAGTCAAATTTTTGTATGGTTTCGGTTCTCAGTTTAAGTCTATCATTTTCATCCAAAAGGTTTTTGAGCATGTCCTTGTGGTCCTTGGATTTAATGAAAGATTCAATTTTGTACAGTCCATACATGTAGGTCGGATTGACGTCATCAGATGATATCACACTCTCACAATTATAAGCTTCAGCATCGATTTCATCCTCCTTAAACTCAAGGAACGGCAAAATCATGCGATGGATCTTTTGTCCTATCTCACAATCCAAGTGAAGCTGAGTAATATTAGTATAAAGACGTTTTGCAATCAAACAAAAAACATTACGCCGTTTTAACAATTTTAAATTGTCTCTCTGTAAATAAATGTTTTCGTCTTTTATTTTAGCTAATTCAGACTCCTTCAACTTGATCCACATGCGCCGCTCCTCACTCTTCGAAGACACTCTGCTTAATTGATCAGTTAGGTTAGAATTGGTGACTCGAGTTTGAGTTAAACTACTATCTAGATGTGAGATTCGTGAATTAACACTTTTTAGTTCTTTTTCATAGGAGTTTTGTGGTACTTTAAATGAAACAAAAACCGATTGTACCTTCTTGATCAGTTCATCGAGTTCGTTGAACTGCACGCTGAGCGGTTTGGCCGTAAAGCACATATCAGGTTGCTCCTTCGGTTCATTGCTTCCTCCATCAGTGTTGTATCCCCTCATCTGAGATACTTCAGACACCATCAAGCACCTGCCTCCATTGCTCTCCTCTTTAGCCACATACGCCTTTCCATGCGAAGGCTTCCTTACTTCATCATCTTCGGAGTCGGTTGACCAAACTTCCACTCCACCGAACTCGTCATCAGCAACCGAACCCTGCACAATTAGAGCATTCATGGAAGGGTTAGCGGTAGATTTCTTCTTTCTCATCTCATCAAGCTTCTTCTGCAGCAAAGCTTCCTCATCCTTTTCCTCATCTTTTTCAGCCATCTTTTTGAGGACACAATCCTTAGCATAGTGGTTTTTTCCACCAGAGTAGTAACAGCTCACTCCAGAATCACCATCTGCCTTCGGTTTCTTCTTGGGCTCTTCAACCTTCGGTTCATTGTTAACCTTTTCTGAACTATAACTCCCCTGCCAGTTTCGGTTTTTGTTGCTGGGGAATCTCTTCTTAACGAACCTCTTGGGGTTAGACACCATCATAGCATAATCCTCAGACGTGAGGTCATACTCCTCCAGGTTGAAGTCTTCATCCTCCATCACAGCTTTACTTTTTGACAGGAGGGCCAGCGAACCTAGGCTTGAAACAACGTTCTTTTCCTGCAGCACAATCTTCTCCTGGGACTTGAGAATACCCACCAGTTTCGCCAAAGAATATGATTTAAACTGTTCATGGGCTTTAACTGTAAACACCACTGCTCTCCACTCTGACCTTAGACCATTTAGAAACGTAACCTTCTGCTCGATAAGCTTCCTTTCGATGTCATGTTTGATCATCTTGCTGACAAGATGATTGAAGCGATCGAACGTCTGGGTCACAGTTTCTTCGGCTCCTTGCCTGAATTCTCCAAACTCAGATAAGAGCAAGGTTTGGATAGAGTGTTCAAGATCCTCGTCTGTAGAGTACAGTTCACGAAGTCTATCCCAAACTTCCTTTACCGTCGTGCATGAGCTTACCAACCTAAAGGTGTCGGACTGAAGGGCGAATCTGATCAACCTTAGCGCCTTGGTATTGCACTGGAATTTGTGCTTTTCATCTTGCGCAATATCTTTAACATCCTTCAGCAGATCATTATACTCCTTTTGAGTTTAATAATCCTCGACGTTGCAGAGTGAGAAAAAGGTCCATTAATGCTTGCTTCCCATATGAGGTATCCATTATCCTCAGAACCTATAACGTAGTCTTCGAAGTGATGCGCCCAGACTTCATAATCATGGGTATATAGGATGGGAATCTTCGTGGTTGAACCGATGCTGTTGGAAATATTGATGGGATTTGATTGCGACTCGTCCATTATGATCGAAAAACCTGTTCAAAGATCAGACTTGTAATAACTCAGATTAGGGCAAAATAATAAATATCAAGATACGTCAATAATGAGATGACGGCTCAATAAATATCAGTAATTGCGGAAAAACCCTAATTGAAACCTTTTCACAGAAAAGAAGTGTATCGATTACACAGCCTCCTGCTCTGATACCAATTGATGAGATTAAAACTTAATCTGGAAGATCGATTAGATCTTAAACAGGTAAACAAATATTAAACAGTAAGAACGAAAGCAAAAGTATGAACAACTCAACGATGAATCAAACAAGTCGAATGATTATAAACAAAACCCTCAGAAGAGCTCGATCAAGAACATCAACTGTAGAGGGTTGGAGGTTTACAAGAACGATAAAAGAAATCTGCAATACTATCGTAATCGTTACTTCTTAAATTGTTAACCTAATATGCATGCAATCATATCTTTATATAGTAAACCTAGCAAACTCACGGTTGGACAGGCCCAAAACCAGAGTGCAAAACTAATGGACTAACAGCCGAGCCCAATGACGCAATCTTCAAACGAGTCTTCAACTCAACACCAATGAATTGGGGTCCTATCTTTCCCCTCTTTCGAAATCGGATGACACATTTCCAAGGTAACACCTTCAGCAAAACAAAATCCCCCACTTGAGACTCCAGATCCGGACAACGTCGTTCATCATAATTCTTCTGACAACTCTATGCGACCCGCAGCCTGGCATGAACTTGCTGAATCAACACGGTAGTCTTAAGCACTACTTCGGTGCTTCTTATAACTCAATGTCCAATTCCCCCCTCCCCCAACAAATCGGAGTGCTACACCTCCTTCCATACAATATCTCAAATGGGGGTCGGTCTGTTAGGGTGCAAAGCCACTCTTGGATGTCATTTGTGCTTACCCTCTTGTATTGTGTAATGAGTTATCTTTCCTACAAATAGGAAGTGAGTGACACTCATTTATGTAATGTTCATTTGGAGAGTTAGACTAGAGAGAGATTTGTACAAGACCCACTTTGTATTTTCTTTCAAAATCTAATGACAGCTTAAACCAGATTTATTTACTCCTTGTGTTCATAATTCTTACAATGATTCACTATATTTTACGAATTTCGCGTATGTCATCATAATCAACACCACTACAATTGGTATCAGAGAGGGTGTTCTTGATTTGATCAAGAATTTATCCATGATGACATTCTTGATTTGGTGATTCTTCATTGTGGTTTGATCTTCGTCTTTTAGAGAGTTTTTGGATTCTAGAAATCAAATTGTTCCTTGATTTAATTCATAATTCGTTTTTCTTTAGTAGAATTCAAGTGATTTTTGCTTTCTCTCTTTAGAAAACCCATTCAAAATCACTTTCTCTCTCTAGAAAAACTAAAGATCTTATTGATTGATCAATGATGGTGTACTTGCATTATGATTCATGGATTGTGATCGTTGAAGATGTGAAGTACAAAGTCAACGAAAATTAATTATGTGGATTATTATTGAAAGGTGGATTAATTACATGGGAAACTTTTATTTTCTATGGAGGTTTGAAAGACGATCATGGAAGATTGATATTTCAACCACTTTTGAAGATTGGATGTTTGCTTAGAATCACCTTAAATATGTTATCTTGGTGTGGATATCAAAAAGAAGGAAAAGAAAGAGAATTATTCAAAAAGTAATATGTTACTCTTATTGAAGACCCAAAGGATCTTCATGTTCTTAAAGTATGTTGAAGTTCAGGACTATGAACTTCAATATGATGTTCTTGATGTTCTTGAAGTTCATGACAAGAAGATTCAAGTTGATTCTCATGAAAATGAAATTTGTTTTAACTCAATTGGAGTTCAAGCCGATGATATTTTGTGTTCTTGTGATTCATTTGAAAGAATGATTCCTTATCGAAAGTCGTTAATCCAAGAAATTCACAAATATCAAACTCCAAAGGATATGATCCAAACTTGTTAAGTTAAAGTTGTGGAGAGTGGGTTTGTTCATGAATTCAAATCTTCAACTTCCAAGAAGATGAAATGGAAAAAGAAGAAGAAGATCACATGTAAAGACAAGGGGGTTTATTCACAAAAATTGTCAAATGCTGTTGTGAAGCCGAAATCCATGAAGCCGAAAGCAACAACCTCCAAATGTTTCAATGAATTTGAAGTCAAGACCCAAAAGTGTTGATGGTTCTTATGAAGATGGTGTTAGATCGTTGAAGAACATGAAGAATGAGTTGTACAACACGCAACGTCGGTGGTACAATGCTCAAATTAGAGATTTTCTGGTTCTAATAAAAGAACCAAGATCTTTAAAATTTGATTCGTTTGCTGAAAATGGAACTCGGATCATCAAAAAGGTATCACAAATTCTCAAATGGATTCCAAAACGTTCATGAATTCGATTCGTGCTTTGCGTTTTTCATTTTCGATCGATTTGTCTCATTGGATAAAATCCGTCTCTACCCCATTGATTGATCCAATTATTTTTGTTTTGATCAAATCACAAAATCAAAATTATTTCTAACATCACAATTTTAACTATTCATCATGAACCCATTATGTCGAATACCTGTTGCTATTCATCTGGTTTATCATTTAGCCCAAATTTCATATTCAATATTGTTCAAATACAATTTTTGGCACAATATTATTTCAATTTAAATAATATTTGATGTCTGATCTGGAATGGTTACTTAAAAATGTCAACTAAAAGTCAAAATCGTATGAGTTCACCTCGAACCATTGGAGTCATATTTGATCCAACGTACTTCTGTATGATTTAAATTTTGACTAGGTTTTCGAATTTGTAGTATGAATATAGATTCTTAATTTGTTGTCGATGTCAATTATTGATTTGGAATTGATGTCAAGGTCTGTATTTTGGAGTGAGTGCTCATTGTGTATCGAGGCCGATTGATGATTTCTCGAATCGAATGTTCCATATCAATGTCAAGTCGACTAGGAAGGATCGATTTCGAATGGATGGAGTACTGAATTTAAATCTTAGAGTCAAAATTGAAAATTGAGATCAATTGTTATTGTTGACTGTATTGATGTGGAGTTGTAATTTCGAAGGGTTGATTTCAGTTTGGATTCGATCTCGATTAGTAACTTTGGAAGTTGATATCTATTGTTTGGAATCGATAACGAAGGATAGCTTGTTTGAAATCGAATTGAGTTGAATGGGTTTATGTTTAAGAGTCAAACTCAATTTTGACTTATACTTGCGTTTGTTCGTCTCCTGGTATCGAGTTCGATTTGGTATCGATGGTTTTTCAAGCCTAGAATCGAAAGTGGGTATCAATTCTGGGAAGTCGATTTTGATTGATTGTGAGTTTTATGGGAGTTCGATTTTGAAGAATATAATCTGTTGACGAAGCGAAGGAGAAAGCTATGGGACTAACTTTGGTTTTGAAATTCAGAAGTATTTGTATCGAATCGGAGAATCGAATGTTGATGGTTGAAGTCTTTGAGAGTCGATGGTCTGGTAATGGGGAATGAATTGGAATAAGGATTTCGATTGGGAAGATTGATCAAAGAACGAATTTGTGAAAACTAAAAGTGAAGGATGTGTTTGGGAATTCGATTTTGGGGTCTCATTGTTTTGATGTCGATGATAACAAGTTCGTTTTTGAAGGGCTGAACACAGTTCGTTAGCGAAGGAATGGGTATTAAAGTCATGGTTGTCTGTTCGTTAATGAGGAGTCGATCTTGGTTCGTTAGCGAGTGTTTGTAATTCGTTGTCGAGGATCATATGTGCTGCATTGACGAATGTGCTATTTGTTTTTTCGAGGAGAAAACTCATGAAGTTTGCGGACCACCTCTTCAATCTTCAGTAGCAGAAGAGGTGGAACAAACAGTTGCGGCTTATAATAAGAAACATGTTTGTTTTTTAACATATGCAGACTGCTATAGTAAGCTGAAATTTAAATAAACTAATTTTATAAACTGAAAATAGTTCTCAACACTGAAATTTTAATAATTCTAGTCTTAAACATTGAAAGAATACTAAAAAGAACATGTAAAAAAAAATATAAAACTTTTTAAAAAAAACTGTAAAAAAATATAAAAGAAGCTAACAGTTTTATTCTAGAAAAAAACTAATTGTAAAAAACATTAAAAAAATAATCAAAAAATAAGAAAGTATTGCAAACAATGTCTACAAAATTCGTAAAAAATTACACACATTAAAAAAGATGCAACTGAAACTGAAAATATTATAAACAGAATCGGTAAAAAAATTTAAAAAAATCAAAGTTTCTTTTTTAAATCAAGTTTAAAAAATTTGTGGAAACTATAAAAAGATATTGTATGAAATCCGTAAATAAAATGTTAAAAAAATCAAAGTTTTTTTTAAAAAAAATAAGTTATACCAAAATTCTAAAAAAAACATTTGGAAAAAAACGAAAGTTGAAGAGGTTTGAAGTAACAAGTCAAATGTTGTGTCACGTAGCACACACTTTGATGTTTTGCAGCACACACTTTGATGTTTTGTAGTTCGAATCCTTTCAAAAAAACAAACTGTTGCAAAAGGAAAAGTGTTGTTTGTTTTTGAAAAAAACAAACAACACCTTAAACTCTTAGGTGTTGTTTGTTTTTGAAAAAAAATCTTCAAACGACTTTTTGTTGCGTGGTACAGCACACACGCAACATTTTCTCTCTTGTAGCAGTTTGTTTTTTGGAAGACTTTAGACTACAAAACGTCTGCGCGTGTGCTGCGTGGCGCAACACCTGACCTGTCTCATCAAACCTCTTTAGCTTTCATTTTTTCCAAGTGTTTTTTTTTTAGAATTTTAGTATAACTTTTTTTTTTTAACTTTTATTTTTTTTAAATAAAAGCTTTGATTTTTTTAAACTTTTATTTACGGACTTGATACAATTTCTTCTTATAGTTTCCATAAAATTTTTTAACTTGATTTAAAAAAAATAATAACTTTGATTTTTTAAAATTTTTTTTACTGTTTTTGTTAATAATATTTTCAGTTTTAATTGTATCTTTTTTAAGGTGTGTAATTTTTTACGAATTTTATAGACATCGTTTGCAATATTTTCTTAATTTTTATTATTATTTTCTTTTTTTATGTTTTTTAAAATTAGTTCTTTTCTAGAATAAAACTGTTAGTTTCTTTTACATTTTTTTAAGTTTTTTTAAAATGTTTTATATTTTTGTTTTTTACATGTTCTTTTTAGTATTATTTCAATGTTTTAAGAGTAGAATTATTAAAATTTCGTTGTTGAGAACTATTTTCAATTTAAAAAATTAGTTTATTTAAATTTCAGTTTACTGCAGCAGTTTGTAGATGTGAAAAAACAAACATGTTTCTTATTATAGGCTGCAGCCGTTTGTTCCACATCTTCTGCTACAGAGGATTGCAGAAGTGGTTCGCAGATTTTATGAATTTTCTCTTTAAAAAAACAAACAACACCTTAAACTCTTGAACAATATGAAAGCGCTGAAAGTTGATTAGCCTCGGCATTTCATTAACACATTTAGGAATGGCAATGGGGCGGGTTCGGGGCGGGGCATGGATTCCCAAACCCACCCCGATAACTTTCGGGTATCTTATCGGGGCGCCCCATTGGGTTTCGGGTTTCCCCGTTGGGTTTCGGGTATCTTATCGGGTTTACAACAATTGATAACGAAATCTTTATTCTCTTTTAGGGCACCCCAATGTCTTATAAAATATACATGTTCTAGCAACTCTTTTAAATTAAAAACATGATGCATCACTTTAATAAAATAAACTGGACGTTATATTAAAAATTATTTGATTTAAGTTTTGTTTAATACGTCAAAACACATAAAAATGATCATTAACACCAGATTGTTAATAACTAAAAAAATTGTCCACAATAAGTATTTTATATTTAAACGCGTACAATTAACAGCAAAAATTTTTGAACATTATATATATATATATATATATATATATATATATATATATATATATATATATATATATATATATATATATATATATATATAATCGGGTCGGGGCAAGGATAACCCACTCCATGCCCCGAACCCGATAACGACCCGTTACCCGACCCGAAATGATCGGGTTTCGGGTTTCCCCATCGGTTTCGGGCTTTTTTGCCATCTCTAAACACATTAATCAATTATTAGGCCCCTCACTTCTCAAAGATATTTTGTATTGATATGAAATTATAAAGGACATACATACAAAATGGGCCAAGATTCGAATGAAAGAATGGGCTATGCAAGAGGCATAAAATAGAAAAACAATGATATTTGTATATAACAAACATTTTTCATACATAAAAGTTATATATATATATATATATATATATATATATATATATATATATATATATATATATATATATATATATATATATAACTCCGTTAAAGCCATATAACAATTTGTCACCCTTAAAAGTGTGGAAAATTGTATAATTTTGTAACACTACGGGATTCAACAATATATATATATATATAACTTCGTTAAAGCCATATAACAATTTGTCACGCTTCAAAGTGTGGAAAATTGTATAATTTTGTAACACTACGGGATTCAACAATATATATATATATATATATATATATATATATATATATATATATATATATATATATATATATATATATATATATATATATATATATATATATATATATATATATATATATATATATATATATATTGTTGAATCCCGTAGTGTTACAAAATTATACAATTTTCCACACTTTGAAGCGTTACAAATTGTTATATGGTTTTAACGGAGTTCGTCTATATATAGCCTAAAAAGGGCCAATCAGTATTTAGTTCTTAGTGCTTTCCATTGTTTCATTACTAATTTGGTTATCTTTTGAATCCTCCTTAATAAATAAAGGTTTTTTGGCGCATGCCAATCTCTCATTAGTTTTGACACTTGTTATTTTATAGTATTTTTGAAATAAATATTATCCACTTGTCAATTTTTGATTTGTTTCAATTTTTAAAATTAAAATCATATATTTATATATGTAAAGTATTAAATATCATATATATGATATTAAATTGCAATAAATACGTTTTTCTTTTCTTAATGTTTAATCTTTTTTTTTAAATCAACTCGTTTATTACATGGGTCTGACACCTAGTTTAAAATAATATTGCAAGAGGAATTTAAGCCCGTAGATTTGAAGGTAATATTATTATATCAGGTAAGATGATATAAGAAATCTGATATGAACATACAATTGATATCAGGTAAGATGATATAAGAAATATCAACATACAATTGATCCATCTATAGAATCGTATGGCATATGACTCATTATAACATATATTCCGTCGACCCTTTCAATATCAATCAACAAGTGGTATTTATATATTTGGATAGTTCAAGTTTTAATTTTATGATTAAATTTCATCTATATAATATCTTTAGACATAAAGAATTTATAGAAACAAAATCTATTATCTGACACATGAACCAAAAAGTAAAATCTTAAGTTAGGAAAAGCATAAAGATAGCAAGCCTTTTCGATAAAAAGTTACATTTTTTGCATATATAATTAAGTGAGAGCTACCATTGCGCTCAGATTACAAAGATAAAAGGGGAGGCTCAAGTGCAAAATCCAGTCACAGTCAACAGTTGATGCATAAAATTTGTTTTAGAGAGCCGATGGCAAACTTATCAAAGTGACTTTTTGTCATTTTCTCACATCATCCATATTAACCTTTATCTAAAAAATATCTTTAAACTACCTCTATGTAATGAACTTATCATAAGTCTTTTTTAATCATATATGTAACATTTATAATAAATGCATCCCTCCTATTTGCAACGTTACCCCCACTTCAAATTCGATGTTTTCTAAAGCAACTTCTGTGTTTTTTGAAATAGATAGTAACTAACTTCAAGATAAAAAGGAAAACTAATTGGTGCTCGGTGTGTGGTTTGTCATGATAGACAAAGAAAATCTTAGAGTAAATAGCAAATTTGGTCTCTATCATATATTAAAAAGTGAAGTTTGAGTCCAATTATGTTGTTTATCGTATGGTTACTACAAAATTGAAACTCACATGTAGATCTCGAGTTAAATATCGTTATCTTTCTCCAGTTAAGTTAAGTTGATCATCACATGCTCCTCATGTGGGAGTATATTTTGTCATTTTACATGTATTTGCACATCAATTAAACAAAAGCAAAAATAAAATACTACCTCTACACTCTCCTCTTCCCCATCTCTTTCTCTCTTACAATTCTCCTATTACTCATTTGATTTTAACAACTAGAAGATACCACCACTACAGCCCTCCGGTTCGGAACACGACCATCATCGTCGGAACACCGCCCTCACCATCCGAACGAAACACCCCTCCCTCTCTTAGATCATATATCACCAGCACCATCCATAGCAAAATCACCAACACCAATCAACAACCCAAGCATAACCATCGATTAACATTTTCATCTGTAAACAACATCATCGTTACAAATCCGGAAACGATGTCTTTTTCTCTATATATCTATCTCATAGATCTGAGTTGGTCTGACATCTCTCTCTCTCTCTCTCTCACACACACACACACATAGACACACGCAAAGATCTGACAATGGTGAGGTGGCCATAGGTAGGATTTCCCGATTGATGTTCGAGGTGGTTTAGGGTTTGCAAACCCTAGCTTAGTCGAACAACAAAGAAACAAAGACCACAGATCTAAAGGACAAAAATAGCGACCTCTCCCTCTTCGGAGTTGTCGGCTGTGACAACAAGAATCAATGCGCAAGGAAAAGGTTTGAAACCTCAAACCTTGAGTTAATATTTAAGATCAATTTTTGCTCTTAATTAGATGTTCCAATCGAGTCTGGTACTATTGGTCAAGACTTGAATGAAATATTCAACAAAGTATTCAATATTAAATGAAGTAAACTAGGAGTATAATCAATGTAAAGACATTAAATGAACAAGAAGAATGTTATGAAAGATCTTGACTTGAGAGAAAAGCGAAATTGAATTAACGAGAAATTTTGTTATATTTGGAGTAACAATTCACTATGTTTCTTGTCATTCAAAATATTCCTTACGTAGACTAAGGAGGTACATCATATAAACTTAAAAAACATTCCTAGGACTGGTTAATAATCAACTACTGACAACTGATTATGTAAAAGATACAAAAAGATAAGTCTTCATTTCGGACAATCTGAATAAGACAAGAATAAATAAAATGAATAAGACAAGAAACAATAAATGTTCAAACAGGCAATTTGATCTCGGCTCGTTACACCACCTCAGACTGATCTTCATTTCGGACTACATCTCTACTTTGGAAACTGTTGACTTCAGATTTTCATACTTTTGATTCCTAGAGGTTCACTTTTCATGTTTCAACAATCTCCCCCTAAGTGAACTTAGCAATCTGCTCAACTCAGTTGGCTTCTTCTTGGATGAACACATGAGCTCTATACAACAGTTTCGGACTTCAAGATACCATTGAAGTTGACTGATGAATTTTTCTTCACATGCTCTGGAGCTTCTGACTTTACTGCATTTGAGATAAACTTCTGAAGAACTCTGGAGGGTACAAGGTGCTTGTCTAGGACTCGGAAGAAGTCATTTTTGTTTGTGTTCTTTTACAAGTAGGCGTATCCTAACACTGGTTCATCAATTCTCCCTTCTGCCAAGATTTCAACTTCAGACATTTTGTAGTCTATCTTTGCCAAGAACTTTTCAGTTCCGAACAAATGAGCCAATTCGAAGTCACATCTGCAAAACTCATCAACATAATCCTTCAAGTAATTCATTGCAGCACTGTAGGTAGCAATGCTCATCTAATCATCTAGACGAGTTCGGAAATGAGTTGCAATGGTCAAGATGTCATTTGGGTTAACTGAGGGGAAGTCAGCGTCCGTGATTGTGAACTGTATTGACTTGTTCCGATAGACATAGTAGCGATTCAACAACCAGTCTAAGTCAAATTTTATCAAAACCTTCCTTCCGAACATAGATATCTTGGTTATGCTCCTCCGAGACCACACTTATATTTGGGGATGTGCGTTCAAGGAGTAGAAAGTCTTCATTCGTTCTCTTTCAGTTCTAATGATTATTTGAGGACTATCTTCTGGATGGAGAGGAGCAAATTTGATGTAGAACTTGTCGTATAGAGAGATGGGAAGATCGAGATGGTCTGAGTCCTAGGTTGGTAGATCATAATACATGAATGACACTGTGTCCAAGTCATGGATTATTCCTTCACGACAGAGAGGGGAAAGCCCTAGCATTGGACTGGGATTATCTTTGAGATCTTGGATCCAAATGCTCTCTTTCAGGGCTTGATCTATTTGAGCCTGGGACCAACCTTCAGACTTTTTGGTGGTCAGTTCGGATATGTGAAATTATTAGACCTTTTACCTTTGTCTTGTTGTTCGTTGATAATGGAAAGCACATGCTGCAATTCTCATCAATGGTATACTCTAGAGGAGGAGGAATCAGGGGCTCTTCTTGAATATTGTCAGGTTTCTAAAGTGGAGGCCTTCATCGATTGGAGTTATTCTTGGTGAGATAATCGGAGACGACATTAATTGGGTGGCTCAGAATGCATCAATTGTGAGCTAAGTCTTCGCCTTAGCCATTTCAGGGCTTCTTTATAGAATGTCAGCTAGGGACGATGGGCATGAGACAGCAGACCATCTCCTTTACTCTTCCTCGGAAAGAATTTTTGTCCGAAACTTCCTTGGAGCTTGGATTCCTATCAAAGCATTTGTGATGTACTTGTCATCTTCTTCTTCATCATCATCATCAAATGGAGAAACTATAGGAATGATTTGAACAAAATCATCATCAGACTTATCTCGAAGTTTGAACTCCAAGGTAGGCTTGATGGGTTTTGAGCATTCTAACACTCCTATGGTGTACATGCAACCCTAAATACCTTGGATCTATGTTTGACTAAGATACATGCAAATAATTATTTTTTCCAAGGTTCTTATCCTATCTAGCATGGCATGGGGAACTTGAATCAAATAAAGCTAGTAGAATTACTTACCTTATAGTTGTAGTTGTTGCTTGGAGTTTTAGAGCCTAGCACCAAAAATGTGGATGCCTCAAACGGAAACCACAAATCACCACAAACTTTGGAACCTTGAGAGAATAGTCACAACTATCTTTAAATCGGCCCTCTTACTTTACTCACCACAACTAGTGTCATTTCAAGAACCAAAGCCTCCTTTATATAGTGTGGTGGATTAGGGTTACATCCATGTAAACCCTAATACCCATGTCTCTTCATTTCCATGAGATCCATGGGTTAAAGCTCCATGGAGTATCCATGGACTTTCCAAGCAAGCCTAGCCCATTTCAAATAAGCATTAGCCCACACTATATAAATATAAGAGCCCATATTTAATTAGTAATACTTTTAATCTCTAAATTAATCCTAGATTAATTATAGATCAATACTAATTAAATAATAAGATTTTATGTTAATATATTAGAAATTATAATATATTAATAAATTATAACTTATACTATTCTCAAAAGATTATCCATAAATTGTTCGGGTGAAGTGTAACCCAAATGGACCATGCCGGGTCGGGTCAAGTACATACCAAATATATTTATGGACTTAGACACTATATCCAACAGTCTCCCACTTGGATAAGTCTAATAACTATAGTTGCAAGTATGACTTTAGGAACCGATCAGCAATCGTAGCTCTTAAACTCTATTGAACTAGAACGCGCCATTTTAGATAAGTGATCTTATAATCCTCTGTTCTAGATATCAGCCGGACAAATACATGGAACATAGTCTTGCTTATTGTCCAACATTTTTTTCCCGATTTCCGATTTGTTTGACATAGAACTTAACTGAACACATCAATTTAGTTCTGACCGGGCCCGATACATAGGTCAAAACAAAATCATCGAGGGGCCCATATATCGCTTCTAATCCTAGAAGGAACAGATAAACTTCGACTCATATGTTTGCTCTACTACTTGTTGAATTACACATAAAGGTACGTTTTATAACATCAAGTTACCAATGCGTTTTCGTACAATCAATGCATAACCAACTCATAGGCAACAAATCATATCTCTAGGTTTGAAGAGTTATATGATATTATCGTCTCATGATCACTCGAGATAAATTCCATGAAGTGATACCAGTGAGCGTGGGATGAATCCAATACTCAGAACTTATGAGCACTCATGAGTGTTGTTGCCCCGCTTTGTCTAACATCTTAGACCTTTACAAGACAACCCATGACAGTCTTGATTCATATTTACTTCCAACATATGACCGACTATAGAGAGTTTGAATAATATGATATAAACCATAACATAATTATTCTGGAAGTCAAAACATGCAAAAAGAAATAATAGTAAACGATTGACAAGTGATAGCAACACTTTACTCATAAATAACAACTTTTATTTATCATCAAATGTCAATTACATTTTACAAATTTCAAGATTATCTAACTACTAAAACTAATATCATCCTTCAGCCCTATGCTCCGAGCATACTGGAGATGCTTAGCCCAAGTCAGTCCCTTCGTGAGGGGATCTGCTGGGTTCTCATCCGATGATACCCTCTTTACCATGAGGATTCCTTCTTCTATTCGATGTATAAGGAAGTGATATTTTCTATAAATGTGTCTGAATCTCCCATGATCTCTTGGTTCCTTGGCTAAGGCAACCGCACTATTGCTGTTACAGAAAATCTCCATTGGCTCCTTTATAGGTGGTACAACTCCAAGGTCTCCGATGAAGTTCTTTAGCTATATAGCCTCCTTTGCTGCCTCGCTTGCTGCTATATACTCTGATTCACAAGTGGAATTAGCAACTGTCTCCTGCTTGGAACTTTTCCAAGTAATTGCCCCTCTGTTTAGGGTAAAGACCCAGCCCGACTGAGAGTGGAAATTATCCCTGTCAGTCTGAAAGCTAGCATCACTGTACCCTACAACTCTCAAGTCATCACTTGAGGATATTCTTTACCGCAGTCCAGTGTGCCTTGCCAGGGTTCCCCTGATACCTACTAACCATGCTCAAAGCAAAGTCTACATCAGGTCGAGTACACGTCATAGCATACATGATAGATCCTACAGCTGAACCATAAGGTATTCGACTCATTTCTGCAATCTCATCCTCTGTACTAGGGATTTGTGTCTTACTCAATCTGGCGTTACTCTGTATGGGTAACTCACCTTTCTTGGAGTTATGCATGTTGAATCTTTTCAACACTTTGTCCACATAGGTGCTTTAACTAAGTCTAATTAGTCTTTTACTCCTGTTTCTCAAAATCCTTATCCCTAGGATATAGGCAGCTTCACCAAGGTCCTTCATAGCGAAACACTTCCCAAGCCAGGACTTTACTTCCTGCAGAGTTGGGATGTCATTTCCTATGAGTAGTATGTCATCCACTTACAGTACCAAAAAGCTGACTATGCTCCTACTAGCCTTGATATATACACAAGATTCATCTTCACTCCTTGAAAAGCCAAATTCTTTGACTTTCTCATCAAAGCAAAGATTCCATCTGCGAGGTGCCTGTTTCAATCCATAAATGGATTTCTCGAGCTTACACACTCTATTGGGGTACTCTGTACTGAAAAAACCCTCTAGTTGAACCATGTAAACATCTTCAGCCAACTTTCCATTAAGGAAAGCGGTTTTAACATCCATTTGCCATATTTCATAGTCATGAAATGCAGCAATGGCTATCAGAACCCTAATAGACTTAATCTTGGCCACTGGTGAAAAGTCTCATCATAATCAACTCTTGGAGTTTGACAATAACGCTTTGCAACCAGTCGTGCCTTATAAGTGTGTACATTACCATCCATGTCGGTCTTCTTCTTGAAGATCCATTTGCACCCAACTATCTTACGATCATGTACATTGTCAACCAAGTTCCAAACTTGATTGTCATACATGGACTGTATCTCGCTATCCATAGCCTCTTTCCATTTAGCAGCCTCAGGGCCTACCATGGCTTCCGTGTAGCTGTTAGGCTCATCCAAATTTACCAGTGTGTTATCACTGATAAGTGTCTCACCTTCTGCAGCAATATGGAAACCATAATAATGCTCAGGTGCATTCCTAACTCTGGTGGAACGCCTCAGAGCTATAGATTCTTCAGTCGGCTCAACAGGAGTTTCCTCCTCAGGTTGAGGGCTAGGGTTTGAGGTTCCTTCACCACTTGACTCTT
Organism: Lactuca sativa; assembly: GCF_002870075.4. Taxonomy (NCBI): domain Eukaryota; kingdom Viridiplantae; phylum Streptophyta; class Magnoliopsida; order Asterales; family Asteraceae; genus Lactuca; species Lactuca sativa. Next base: position 20,463,537 of record NC_056629.2, read on the forward strand.
GAATTTCCTCAAGGTCAATTTGCCTCCCACTGTCTCCTTGGCTCATGAATTCTCTCTCTCTCTCGGAAGAATTCTCTTCTTGCTACAAAGATCACATTATCACTAGGTCTGTAGAAGATGTAGCCAAAGGATTTATGTGGATAGCCGATGAAAAATACACCTTTCACTTCGGGGTTGGAGCTTATCGTGAGTCTCGCGTCTCACGAAAGCCTCACAACCCTAAATCTTGATGTGGTCTATATTGGGAACTTTTCCAGTCCACATCTCGTGAGGTGTTTTGGCAACCTTCTTTGTAGGGACTGGATTAAGGATATGGGCGACAGTCTCTAGGGCATAGCCCCAAAATGAGATTCGTAGCGAAGCTCGACTCATCATGGAATGAACCATGTCCAACAAGGTCCGATTGGACCTCTCAGCTACACCATTCAACTGTGGTGTCCTTGGAGGTGTCAATTGTGAGATAATCCCACATTCCTTATGATAGTCAAGGAACTCAATACTAAGATACTCACCACCACGGTCGGATCGAAGCATCTTAATGTTCCTGCCCAACTGATTCTCCACTTCTTGCTTAAACTCTTTGAATTTCTCAAAGGTTTCTGACTTATGCTTGATTAAGTAGACATATCCATATCTACTAAAATCATGAGTAAAAGTCACATAGAACCGATTAGCATCTCTTGTGGCGGTTCTGAAGGGTCCACACACATCTGTGTGTATGAGGTCCAAAAAACCTTCACCGCTAGCACAAGTGCCAATAAAAGGTGACTTTGTCATTTTACCAAGAAAACAAGATTCAAAACTATCATCTAACATTTGGTCAAATGACTCCAAGACTCCATCCTTTTGGAGTTGGTCTATGCGTTTCTTGCTTACATGTTCAAGACGATAATGCCATAAAGATGCTTTATCTAAGCCAGTGGAAGAGTCAATACACAATACATTATTTCCTAGATTATCTACAATAGATACAGTTTCATACACGCCATCACAAGGTAATGCTTTAAAATAAAGAAAATTATTAAAGAAAGCATCAATACTACCATTATTATTATCAAAATAAAAGGTAAAACCTTGTTTATACAATGCATGAAAGGAAATAACATTTCTTGCCATTTCTGGCGAATAATGTGACAACCCGAAATTTCCATTCGGTCAAAACCTAAAAGTCAACCAAGTCTTATTATAATTTAATGTCATCATTTCTTATTTTTAAGAAAGTTAAAGTTCGTTTGATTATTTTAATATTATTTTTAAACGAACGGGTGAAAGAAAGTGTCGTCTCGGGTTTTGAATTTTAAATACCGCAAACACCTCGTGTCTTAGAAGTTCGCGGCCAAACTTTTATGTTTAGGTTGAAAAATCACCCAAAAACTGTGAACTCATGCCTATGCATGATTTTACTCCCCAAGACTAGTCACTTATGTGTTTACTCCCCAAACACCAAAAGAATAAACTCCAAAATATCCTTTCAAGTATCATCCTAGATTTTATTCTAAATCTTCAAACTAGTAAGTGTTCTAACCATTTCAAGTTGGTATAACACTTAATCTAGTGTTTGTGCATCTATTCATCCATTCACTTTTGTATTTTGATTAGATTTCCAAAAAACACCAAGAACACCAAGAACACACACTAAGTGTTCTTGGGCATTTAGCTCAAATCAATCTTCCTTATAGTAAGTACTTCCATCCTTGAGTCTTATTAAGCTAGTGTTACATATTAGCATCAAGTAAATATGCCAAGAACACAAGTAATAAGGTTTTCACGGTCCAAGAATGTTCTTGGGCCGTAAACACCAAGAAAGGCACAAATTGTGCTTAAGTCCCTTATCTAAGTCCTAGTTTGATGTTTAAGCCTTCCTTGACATGTTTAAACCTTCCCTTATTGTGTTTAAACCTTGAAAAACAACAAAGACCACCATTTTTAGGTGTTTACGGTTGGGGATCTCCCAAAACCGTAAACACCCTAAAGTGTGCTTAAGTGGGTTATAAACCTTCCTTAGGCCTAAGAACTAACCTAGACAATTACCTTGATCGATTAAGGACTTGAAAACATAGCTATACCATTTTCCATATGGGTTTACGGTAGTAAACCCAAAGGAAAATGACCATGAGGCCGTAAACTCCTCAATGGAGTGTTTAGTTCCCCTAATCCCTTCCAAAGGTCAAACCACCAAGTAGAAATGCTTCAAACGACTTATAAAACCCCAAAACAACATATGGTCATAAGGGGGGGGGGGTGGGGAGTTTACGACCGTAAACCCTTGAGTTTACTGCCGTAAACTCCTTGGGTTTGGTCACTAAAACCGTAAACTCCAAGGGAGTTTACCCTTGAACCCGTAAACACTCTAGCCTTGCCCTACAAACACTTGGATGCAATCCTTGTGATATTTAACACTTGAAACAAAGTGTTTTATGTTCTAGAGTGTCCCAAATTAATTTATTAGTTATTTTTTTGGCTAATTAGTTATATATATGTTATTATATGATAACTAGGCTCGAGTGTGTGTGTACAAATCTTCATTTGGCACCTAGCACCGCATCCGACACTTCAATCCAATCCACTCACTGCAAGTGAGTTCATACCCCTTATAGTTGAAATACCTTTAAAATTTTTAAATGCTTTTATGGGGGGAATACAAGTTGAATACTTATAGTTATTACATCAATCACATGTGATTAATAACTACAAAACCAATGATTTTATTACTGTTCAAACTGTTTTACAAATTCTTTTACTTATCAAATACTTTTACTTAAACTCTGTTATACTTATATTAAATTGCATGCCCATATATGTATAATTATATAAGCAATGTTTAAAAGGCTTAGGAAGGCCGTCCGCCCTATTTCCTTTTCGCGCTTGAGACGTGGTCTGGTGGGGGTATCGGGTAGCCGTCCGAAGGTCGTTTCAATATCAATTATATATCATGTGTACATATATAATCATAAAAATACTTCCATATTCATACGTCCCAGTTACATCATTAGTAATTTACCATCGGGGTAGCACAGGATAATACTTATACTATTGCTAGATCAATGAGATGTTCAATGAGTCAGTACTTATTGCAATGAGAACATGTACATTATATTACTATGAGAACATATACATTACATTACTATGAGAACATATACAACTATACTAGAAAGATAACATATACAACTATACTAGAAAGAGAACATATACAACGATACTAGAACGATTAACAATACATTACATATACATGAATATGTTAACAAAATTGTGATCCACTGTATCGGAGCATGCCTTCAATATCATGGCCCGAGTTGTAGCCAGAGTATCTTGGAGGGAGAGCATGAGTTTGCGTATAAATCTATACTGGATTTGACTATCCTACACCTGCTGCTAGCTGCAGCCGGACCTGGAGGTCTGCGGGAGCCAAACGTCATATCTTTTTACGACCTACATTGTCGTGTTACATAGTCGATAGTATGGTACAATTAATCACATAATACCTTGATATAAATTCGGTTTAAGGTAGTTAGTACAGCAGTAGTTCCTATAATACAACACTACAGTACTACATTGATTTACCCTTTACATATATTTAGTGATCGTTTCACTTAAACATTAATGTACAAACTATATTTTGACAATCATAGTTACACTTGGGAAAATTAAATACTTTTACAATAAACGAACATAGAAAGCAGTTACGCCTTGGTAGAAGGCTACTATTAATAGAAAATATAGGTTTTTCTAAGAGATTCAAACTTTCACAAACACTTACAGACATTCACATACTTTTATCACCAATGCTTACAAACTCATACTTTTAACCACGTTCAAACGTTTTGATACAAAGACCGACACTAAAATACTTATGAACTCACCAGCTTAATGCTGATAAACTCTTTCAAAATAACTTGTATTCTCAGGTCATCAGTAGACAGGTACTGAGGCCAGCTTTTGAGAAGATGGAGCGCATTCAAGACTCATCTTATTATTTTGATTTACCTTTTTGGTGTCTATAACTGTACGGAACACGCTTGTATTAAAATTATATATTTAATGCAATGGATGATGTTGTTTGCTTATTTACTGTTATACTGTGTTGTGATACTTTACATGACGTCCTCCGCACCAGAATGTTTCCGCCGTTCTCGGTTTTGGGGTGTGACAAATAATAACACTAATTCAAATCTAATATAAACCCACTATTTAGCATTAAGAAATAAACTCCTATCTTTGTGACAGGTGAAGCTTTCCTATTTTCCATGATCAAGTTTATCTTTCCCTGCTCCACATTCTCACTTCTTCTTAGTCCCTGCAAATCACAACATATGTGAATACCACAACCTGTGTCAAGGACCCAAGACTTAGAATGAGGTGAGTTATTAGACAATATAGTATATATACCTGCATGGTCAGTTTTACTTTCCCATCCTTCAAATCTTGCTGGTACTTTGGGCAGTTTCGCTTCTAGTGCAACTTTTCATGACAATAGAAGCATTCAGCCTCATTAGGGTTAGCAGAAAGAGTGATAAAACTTTCTTGGTTTTTCTTGAAGAGGAGCCTTCAAGGGTCATACCCTTGGTACCCTTAGAAGGGTTCTTTCTCTTCTTCCCTTTTCCATGCCTAATTGCCAAGACATTTGCCACAGTTGGAGTAGGAGTAGGAGTAGTAACAACCGACTTACCCTTTAGACCACTTTCGGCGGTCTTCAAGAGTACTTGAAGTTTGCTGAGGGTGACTTCTTTCTTATTCATGTGATATGTCATGTGGAATTGATCATAACACGATGGTAAGGAGTGGAAAAGGATGTCTATTGCTAACTCCTCGGGGAAGTTCACATTCAGCTTCAGTAAACGGTCCACATACCTTTGCATTTTCTGCATGTGGCCCGTGATGGGTTCACCATCCTTCATTCGGGTTGTTATCATGGAGGAGATTATTTCATATCGCTCTTGACGAGCACTATGATGGTAGCGGTCCATCAAGTCCTGGTGCATCTCAAAAGGATAATATTCCTCATAGGACTTTTGGAGCTCGGCTATCATGGTGGCCATCATGATGCATACCACTTTTGTAGCATCTCTTTGATGTACCTCATATTCAGCAAGCTCTTCAGGAGTAGCAGTTTGCTCGGGTACCTTTAGCTCCTTGTCGAGAACATATTCTTTTTTCTCATACCGAGTGACCATCCTGATGTTTTTGATCAAATCAGTAAAGTTGGATCCATCAAAGATGACTCTCCCACAAAGATTCATGAGAGAGAAGGAGCTAGTAAGATTAGAGCCAGAAGCATTGTTATTGGAAGACATCTGAAAAGAAGAGGGAATAGATTAGATCAGATTTAGAGATATTCCTTAATAAAACACCCAAATGTAGTATTAAGGCTAGGACCTAACACATTATTTTATAACTTAGAAGAGGGATGTCGTAATCTAAGCTATAAGATATTTGAAGGTAGGTGAATGATGATTCACCAATTTCCACCATGAAAAACGAAATATTTAATTAGGTTTTAATTGGTTTAGAAACTCCTAGATTCTTTGAGATTCATTGAACTTTCTTCAATGGCATGTTTCAATCTCGAGTGTGCCCTTCAAGTTTTGTGGCTGGGATGCCGAAGATCACAAAACAAGGTGTGAAATAACCATGCAAATTACTTGGTACCCTTAATGTATTTACCTACCTTGTTAAGTTCAAGTTAGTGTGTCGGTTAACCACACACGCTCCACTAACGACTTAAACAAAGTGTAAAGTGTAATTTCATGGATTAGCACCTAATTCACATTTTCCTAAAATAACTAAGATTGGGAATTCAATAAATTTTAGCTACTTTAGTAGTATCATTATACTTTTAATGAGAATTTATAAGTCCTTGTCCTACCCGTTCGGCAAACGACCCTCCACCAATCAAGGAAGCGGTGGGTGAGAGTGGACACCCATTAAGTTGCCATTTTATAGGGAACAACCTTATACCCCCTTATATACCGGCTTCGTGAATGAGACGTACTAGCGGTAAGACGAATTGATCTTATACATATATATTATTAACTTATAATATTATAAATTATAAGGGTTGAATTTTGTGACAACCCAAAGTCGTCCCGTCGTCTAACCCATTCTATCGTTAAAAATTCGTCATCTTAAATTATTTCTGTTTCGTTTCTAAATTAAGTCATTTTGAGTTTGTTTATGACTTAATAATTGTCGAAATGTATTAGAAACTTGTGGAAATGCCCCAAGTTATTATTTAGAAAAATAATAATTTATTCCATCAAGTTATAAAACAATTAAATCGGGTACGACCAAAAAGCCCCGTTTATCGTCAGTATCAGGTAGAATTCCTCCGGGCCACAAACTCAACCCCTATATAAAGGATTGAGTGACATCATTTTGAGGCTTTTACTCTCTCTCTAAAAACTTTCTCTTACTACTCTCTCTCTAGAACTCGAAATTGGTCCAAAAGCCTCCTTTCAAGCCTCAATTTGGTAAGCAATCTACCCTAACTGGTTATCTAACTTGACTGGCAGGCAAATATTTGTTTGAATCACCCAAAAACACCCATGAACAAGTGTTTATGGTCTAGGGACCCCTCCCAAAACCATGAACACCACTTGAGAGGGTTTTGAAGCCCTAAAACCCCTCCAAACCCATTCTAGTGCTTAGAAATGGCTTAGAAACTTGCATGCATGAGCTTAGGACCTCAAAATCGTGCCATTTGAGTATTGGACATGATTTTACGGTCCAAGAACATGTTTGGAATGTAAACCCACATTCATGGACCATAAACTCCTTTTAAAGTGTCAAAATGCCCCTAAACACTTCCAAATGCTTCCATGATGCTTCCATGAGAGTGTAGAACCTTATAACCCTTCATGTGATGCACCAAAACTTATTTAAATGGATCAAACTTGAGTTTACGGTCCAAGAACATTCTTAGACCGTAAAATCATCTCCTTAGTCCATAAACTCTTCAAATGGGTGTTAAAGTGCCTTTAACACCTTGTATGGCTTGGAATTGAACCTAGAACCTTGTATGCTTAACCTTCAACCACAAAAGCGCATGATTCATGGAAAAACATGAGTTTAAGGTAGTAAACTCATGTGTTTAAGGTAGTAAACTCCCCAAGAGCATCTTCATAAATCATAAACTCCTTTTCCAAGGCCCTTTCAAGTCCTAATCACTTCCTAAGCCATAGAATTAACCCTAGAACTTTCCTTTGTGCATTGTAAGAACATTTAGCATCCAAGAACACACCACCCATGAGTTTATGGCTGTAAACTCATTGGAATATGGTCATAGGACTGTAAACTCCCCTAAGGGATTACTTTTGAAGATTAAACTCTTTATCTATGCCCTACACACCCTTAGATGCTACCCGGACCACTCCTAACTCCTAATTAGAGTGTTTTTGCGTCTTGGAGTGTAAAAGCTTATCTAATTAGTGATTTAAAGTCTAATTAGATACATTTGTGTATCATTTCATATTACATAGGATCCTTGCACATTTTCAAGCCTCGATCCGACGTTTAGCATCCTAGTCGACACCTTTTGTCGTCTGGTGAGTTCATAACCCTACCCTTTTTAAATGGTTTTTTTTCAATGTTTTCAGGGGGGGAATACAAGCAAAAGTACAAGAATATCTTGTACTTAAATTAATTATTTCATTTAAATGGTTTCATAATTCGTACACTTTTAAGAATTGAAAACATATTAACAAACGGTTTAACTTATAGAATTGTTCTTCAAACCTATTTCAATTCTTATTATATAGTGTTATACTTTATACTTCACAATTGATTGTTCACTATTTTACTGATAGAAATCATAGAACATTTGTATTGTCCTTAATAAAACACCCTTTAGGATCGAGTGTGAAGGACAGGCATCATTAGAACTTAGTCAGTCATAGATACTACTCCCCCTAGACACGAGAGTAAAGAGTAATCTTAAAGATTGGAGACACGTCCTTTGTAACACTTCCCATGGCACGAGAGAGTGGAGGACTATCCGTGTAACCAGAATCTCCAGAAAGGAGAACGTGACTTGAGAGTATAGATCTATATGGGACTAACTATCCTGCACCCGGCTGCTAGCTACAGCCGAACCGCAAGGTTCTAGGGTGACAAAAGTCATAAAAAGATACTGACCTCGGCTCAAGTCATATCTAGTCTGAAGTATGGTTAAGGACTCGCAACCAAGATTATGAACACTTTGCACGTATTTATTAGTTTTATATATGTGTTAAAACTAATGCACATTTAAAGGTAATCAGACTTTCAGGAGACTCCACACACACACTTTAAGTATGGTAGATACTTGTACATTACTTTCAAATTCGAGAACAATTCACACACATTTAGGAAAATATAGGATTTTCCTGGGGTAACAGTAGTAGTACGGAACCAGAAACGTGCAGCAATTTAAATAACTAAAATTTACAATTCATAAGAACAATCATGTTTTCAGTGTACATCTTTTACATTACATTTTGGATTTGGTAACCAACTTTTAAGAAAATATGGGATTTTCTTGGTGTGAAACTTTTTCAGAAAACAGAAAGGAACTTGTACAATTTCAGAAAACAAAACCGCTTTTGAACTCACCAGCTTTATGATGATTTTCAAACTGCTTGTATTCTCAGGTCCATTTTAGACAGGTACCCAACGATCCTTTTTGGAGAAGACGGAGCGTACAGAAGACTCATCTCTACTTTTGTCTATATATATATATATATATATATATATATATATATATATATATATATATATATATATATATATTTATCATCACTTGTAACACTTTACTTTTGAACAGATGTAAATTCAAATATGTAATGTAATGGTTGTTTACTTGCTTACTATGTACATTGGATTTGATACTCAACGTGGAGTCCGCCCCGGAAATGTTTCCGCCTTCGGTTTTCGGGGTGTGACAAATTTTAACTTTTAAAATTCTAAGGGTTGGAACTAAAGCTTTAATCATGACTTTACTTGTTCGAAAACTTGAGGGCAAGTTTTGTATACTTTCAAACTTTTCATTTCTTATAACTTATGAATTTAATTGAGTATTAAAATGAGACTCTTCATTTTTCTCACTTTTGTGTTCTTTTAATGGTTTTAATTCAAGTGTGACTCTCGGTTTTCCATAACTTGAGGACAAGTTATGGACTCCATTAAAACACATTATGATCAAGAATTAAACTACCAAATAGGTTACAAACAATTCCTATGATCATCTAATCTTCATAAGTTCAAGAACATGAATATTAACATTTCAAGAATCATAAATTACTCATAACACTTGTAATTTTTTATTATAGCCATTGTAAATGGATTAGCATAAACATTACACCATCTAAAACAAGTTTTATAACACCAAAACAGTTTAGGGTAATGTTTCTAGTCCATTTCCAGCAGCAAAAGTCGAAATTCTGCATTCTGAGGCTCCTACTCGTCGAGTGCACGAATCTACTCGGCAAGTAGGATGAAGTTACATATGAACTCGGCGAGCCCCCCATGGACTCGATGATTTCAGCAGGCATACAACAAAAAATCGACTTTTTCCAATATTTTTGCATCAAGTATCAAACAAACAAGCCTAGGCTCTGATACCACTGATGGGTTTTGATCATTCTAACACTCCTATGGTGTACATGCAACCCTAAAAACCTTGGATCTATGTTTGACTAAGATACATGCAAATAATTATTTTTTCCAAGGTTCTTATCCTATCTAGCATGGCATGGGGAACTTGAATCAAATAAAGCTAGTAGAATTACTTACCTTGTAGTTGTAGTTGATTGCTTGGAGTTTTAGAGCCTAGCACCAATAGTGTGGATGCCTCAAATGGAAATCACAAATCACCACAAACTTTGGAACCTTGAGAGAATAGTCACAACTATCTTGAAATCGGCCCTCTTACTTTACTCACCACAACTAGTGTCATTTAGAGAACCAAAGCCTCCTTTATATAGTGTGGTGGATTAGGGTTACATCCATGTAAACCCTAATACCCATGTCTCTTCATTTCCATGAGATCCATGGGTTAAAGTTCCATGGAGTATCCATGGACTTTCCAAGCAAGCCTAGCCCATTCCATATAAGCATTAGCCCATATTATATAAATATAAGAGCCCATACTTAATTAGTAATACTTTTGATCTCTAAATTAATCCTAGATTAATTATAGATCAATACTAATTAAATAATATGATTTTATATTAATATATTAGAACTTATAATATATTAATAAATCATAACTTATACTATTCTCAAAAGATTATCCATAAATTGTTCGGGTGAAGTGCAACCCCAATGGACCATGCCTGGTCGGGTCAAGTATATACAAAATATAGTTATGAACATAGACACTATATCCAACAAGGCTTCCAAGAGATAGAGTGCTCTCTTTTACTTGGGTCTTCTCTTCCTCTTGCATCGGATGGCCTGGGAACCGAGTCAAGTAAAGCTGAAATCTGAAACTCTGAGAAACGATCAAACACCTTCTGAAGCTGGTGTTCATCTGCAAGGTAAGGGCATCATAGGCTTCAGTAGTCGGAGCCTGAGCTTTGAGGTGGTCAAATAAAGTGGCAACGATGGAAAGCATTTCATCGAACTTATTGTTTAGAACATCCACAATCTTCTAGCAGGCTCGGAGGAGTTTGATGAGTACTTGTTGCATGATAAGATTCTTCTTGTCTTTCTTCTTTATCTCTTCTTCTCCATTCTCTAAATATTCTTTTCATGTCGAACAAGCATTTGTTTGATCAAGTCATTTATGGCACTGATCATGTCATTGTGAACTTTCAGCATTGTGGTGATGGTGTCGAGGTAGTGACCAAGACTTGAGTTGTACTTTTGCTCAACCTCTTCAATGGTGTGCTAGAGTCGGAGGGAGATAAGTTTATCCAACTATTAAGCTCTTTCTTCATCCGAGGCCTTGGTTTCTTGACTTCCAAGAGGGAGAGAAGAATTGCATCGAGCTTAGTTTCGAGACCAGATACTTTAGCATCTAGTTTGGAGTCAAGTTGGGCAACCGAATTGTCTAATGATACAAATTCGGAGACTACAACAGAGATATTATATGAGAGTTCCAACAAGGCAAATGGATCAACATAGTTTTCATCTGATGATCTTGTGTCCGACGTGAAACTCTCAGACTTTGCATTGTCACTCGCATGATGGATTGGAGGTTCAGAAGGGCCAGGTTTGTTGGCGATGGTGGTTTGATCATCTTTGGGATGATTGGCTTCTGTTTCACCTCCGAGAGTATGTTGAATGTGGTAATCAACTTGTATTTCTTAATCAACCGGCTTTGATGAAGAAGATGAAAGATCGAAGTCATAAATTGGCCTTGATAATGATGGCTTCTGAGAAATGTGAAAAGTTGGGATGACTGGAGAAGCAGTGATGAAGACACTATCGTCATCGAACATAAATTCTATGGAATCCACTTCATCGAGATTTGGATGTACTGCATCATGGTGGGAGGACTTCAGAATGTTGGCCTGATTGGTTTCTATTGATGCGAACTCTTGGTCAATGACATCATCTGATGGAGGGACAAACGGTGTGTTGCTCTGGATTGCTCGATTTCTCATAGAAGTGAAAGTTGATTCCACTTGAGATCGAGTTAGCTCTAGATGCCTTGTATGAGCCCTGCTAACAAAGTCTACCCAATCTGGATTGTCAGTACCTGGTCGTCCTTTACCTGAGATAAGTATCAGACGAGTTGTAGCTTCCGTGGTTGGAGGGACTACCCTAGCTTCGGAAAACTAAGGATCAAAGACAGGGGTCTCGAATTGTGCATATGCAAAAGAAGAAGGGATGTCTGAGATGAATCGTGGGTGTGTTCCATGGGGGTGCAAGGAACTTCGTTCAGCATCTACATCACCTTTTTGGGTAGGTGAGGGTGGATTATGTGGAGACTCCCCATGAGTGTTTGCACGTGGTTTTGAAACACCGAAGGGTACTTTGGAAGAGTGGGCAGGTAAGGTGAGAGGATTACCAGAGTCAGTCGGAATGTATTGGATAGTTTCCTTTTGAGAGGAATTATCAAATTTGGATCTCTTTTTGGCTTTCACTTTAGAGGGGGATGTCTTTCTTTTGGCAGCCTTCTTTTTCTTACCGCCAGTTGAGACTCGCTTGGCCACATACGAGGTGGGCTTAATGTAGACAGGGGTAGACTATGTAGGGATATACACAATAGAAGTCTCCAGATGATGTTTCAAATGAAGGGACTTAGATGGTAGGGTGGCCAACATGTGTTCAGGAAATCTACGAATAGGTCTGATAGATGCCTGGTTCGGAAGGTGATAAGTCTTAATAGATTTGAAAGACATGAATACCTCTTTCGGAATTGTGTTGAATGGAATTGGTTCACGTCTCTCTGGGTAGAGTTTTTGGATGGTAAGAGCCCATAATCTCGGACACGATATCTACAGAGGCTTTCTCTTCACAGAAAATTTCCAAAAGTCTTGCCATAACACTTCGGTCAAGTCGACATCATTCGTCTTTCCGAGTAGATACTATAGACGACATAGAGCTAGTCTTTGCTCTTAGTGTCCGTTCCTCCAAGTTTCCCACACATACCTCGAAGGAGGAGGTGCATGAGAACTGTCCATAGCCCAGGAACTGCAGATTTCTTGAACTTTTTTGCTTTAAACTCTTCAGCAAACCCTATGTGGTTGAGAAATGTGTGACACTCTTCAGGCGATGGTTCTTGAACTATGAAACCCTTAGGGTTTTCTGAAATCCAAATAGCCCTTAAGAAAGTTTGCTTTGAAACTAGTACAATCCGATCACCAGTAATCCTAAACTCAAGAACTTCGTCTTCGATCTTGATTCTGTCAAAGGTGGTGTGAAGAATACGAAGTGGAATGGGAGGATCAGGGATTTTTATGATAGGAAATTAGATGGGACGGCAGGATATGAACTCGATCATAATCCATATGGAGTCGTCATAGCCCATTGGATCCAAGGAGAACAGTTGAGTGGTGTCTCTGAGGAACGGTTCAGTCAACGACGATGAGGCAGAACCCTTGCAGGATTTCTACTTGGGAGCAGTTTTGGTGATTTTGGGGGTGGTTTGAGAAGACTCCATTGTTGTAGTTTATGAGTGCTCGAAGAACAGTTTGCAGAGAGAAAGAGATGAAAGTTATGAGTACATAAAGTATCAAATAGGTTTTGGTGAGCCTTTTATAGGTTGAATGAAAGTGAGTCGGGATAAAAAGGTGCAATGACGAAACCCAAATATGTATATGGAGCACATTAAATGTGTTGCCACATTTGGAATAAGTTGACCTATAAGGACGACATAATACTATTGCAAGTGCAAAATAGAAACCATCATTTGATTGAAAGGATGTTTACTTTATTGAGATGTGTGCAAAAAGTTCAATTTTCAAGGATTAAAGGATAATCATCATTATAAAAATAACTGTTTGAGTTATTAAGAAGAACATTTCAGAAATAATAATGAAAAACCTTTTGAAATTCTTTCAAAGAAAGTGATATCGGAACAAGGAAGTTCCGAGATGATTTGTTAAAGTCATCTCGAAGCATGAAAGTTTTGAGATAGATTGTTATAGAGATCTCAGAGCATGAAAGTTTCGAGATGGATTGTCAAAAGATATTTTCGAGACGAGAATAAAAATGCTTGTACATGATATAGAGTTTGAGATTGCACAGACTCAGATTGAATATCAGTGGTAAAAGGAGAGAAGATCTTAGAGGACATATTTAAACAAATTTTGACATTCCGAGACATGAAGGAACATATCTCGGACAAAGGTAAGAAGTAAACACACATTACCATTTCGGAATTGAATTCCAAGATGAACTTTAAAACACACTTTTTGAGATAGATTTCGAGACGAGATAAAACAAAATACCAATGTGACTATATTGGTCATGAATTCCAAGAGATTGAGTGAACTGTACAACTTAAACTAGAAGAGGAGGTTAGATAAAAATACACTTAAAACGATCCTATTAATTCCGAGAGGAACGATTCCGAGATGAAAAATAATTTTGACTTCAGAATTGTTTCACTTCCTGATGATAACATAGGAGAGTGCAAGCTAGGGGTGCAATCGAGCCAAGCTACTCGCGAGCTACCCGGGATTGACTCGGTAAAAGCTCAACTCAAGATCGGTTTTTATCGAGCCTGACTTTAAGCTTGTTTATTAAACGAGCTCGAGCCTGTGTAACAAACATCGATTAGGCTCGTGAGCCTAAACGAGCCTATATATAAATATATTATATATATATATATATTTTATAATTATATTTTATATATTAAAATAGATATTTGGAAATTTATTGAATTAACAATTAGGTTTTAGGTATTAGGGACCAAGGGAATTTCATTCGTTTCAAATCAAAAGAAAATGAGTTTCCACTATTCACGTTCCTTCCCCATTCTGTGATTCGAACTATCTAATCATCCGATTGTTATCGGCGGCAAGCCGGCGAGCACAATACCACAAAGACCACTAGACGATGATCTTCCACCAGACCACAACCATGCATTCCTGCCCTTCAATCGAGACTTGCTAACCCCGTTCTGCTATGATTCGAACATTCTAATCAAGTGATTGCTAAGCACGTACTACAAACACTACCAGACGACGATCTCCCATCGACGTCTGCCCTCCGATCGAGCGCTGCTGTCCGACATCGAGCACCATCGTCTAACATTAAACACCTTCAGTCCGTCCGAACACCGGCCATTCATCCTCAGTTCTTCACAGTAAGTTTTTTTTCCATTGTTAACTCATCTATTTTTTTTCTACTGATTCGATGATAGCTTATTATTTCTCGATTACATCGGTTTTGCTGCCTCACATCAGTTGATAGCTTTGTTATTATTTTCTTATCACTCATCTACTGATTCCATTGTTGGTTTTTTCCATTGTCCACTAGTTTGTTATTATTTTCTTATCACTCATCGTATTCTGATGTAGGCTATTTTCATTGATAGTTTTGTTAAAATGGCTTTATAACTTTGTTGGGTTACTTTTTCAGGTTAACTTCTCAGTGTGTTTTCTTTTCTCAGAAGTTTAATGATATTTTTTTGATTGTTTGTCTCCTGGGATATATTGACTTGGTTTAATTGAAATGCCATTTTAATTGTTTAGTCTAGATTCTTATTCACTGGATATTAATTAAAGACCCTTAACAAGAAAGTATATTGTTGAATGTTGATGAACTAAGTATGCTTATTAAATGTACAAATTTTGACAAATATTTTTTCATTAACCATGTTGTAGATATTATGGATGGTGATGTGAGTTCAGATCTAATGGAAGGGGTTGAGAATAAGGAGCAATCTGCTCCCATAAATGTAGATGCTGATGAATAACCAACTCCTCGTAATCATATTCCAAGCGAAAATGGTAGTGATAAACACCAAAATGCAGAAATCCACGGGGGAGAAAAGGAAATAGTAATGAAACGAAAACGAAAAAAAACATCAAATGCATAGGATGGTTTCACTATAGTGACTCTATCAAATGGTACCAAAAAAGCTCAGTGTAATCATTGTAAAACAAAGCTAACTTATATTGATAGCGGGACTACATCAACATTAAAAAGGCACTTGCTTATATGCAAGCCACATAAATATTATGAAGAAAAGCAGAATTTTTAAAATTTTCCACATATTAGGTCTGATGGGGATGCAGGACATGAGAAGCTTCCTTCATTGATCAGGCCTGATGCAAAGTATGACAGTAACAAAATGAGAGAAGCAATAGCTACTTGGGTGTTGGGTACTGAGCAACCTTTTTCTGTTGTGGAGGATGATTTATCCGTGCATATGATGAAGACAGCTACTTCATTATTTGAGAAAACAAGAAGGACTTCAACCAAATCAGATTGTTTTAAGATATACGAGCATGAGAAAAAAAACACTAAAAGCTCTTATAAAAGCAACCTCAAAAATTAGTTTGACCATTGATTGTTGGAAGTCATCTCATTAGAAGATTTAGTACATGGTTATCACAGGGCACTTTATTGACCATAATTGGAGGTTTGATTTCCTTTTATACTTTTTAATAAGCTTTTTCCATTTTATTTAATATATTTATATTGATATCTGGACTTGATTTTGTAGATTGCAAAAACGTGTCTTGAGTTTTGTAAATGTTCCTCCTCCTCGTACCGGACTTGATATTGCTGATGGTATTTGTGAATGTTTGAAGCATTCGGAAATTGAGGACAAGATATTCACGATATCTTTAGACAATGCTGCATACAATGACATGGCATTGAGAAGACTGAAAGAAATTTTTTCTAGAGTAAGAAAACTCACGTGTGGTGGTAGGTTATTTCATGTTAGATGTTGTGCACACATTTTGAAAATTCTTGTGAAAGATGGTCTTGCTATGATTGATTCTGTTATCGAGGAAGTTCGTGAGGGTATAAAATATATTAACAATTTTGAGGCGAGACTTCAAACATTTTCAAATATTGCACATCAACTACAAATACAAGATAGAAATTATTGCTTGATGTTCCAACACGATGGAATTCAACATATGATATGTTGTCGGTTACATTAAAATTTAAAGATGTTTTCCCAAAGTATGCATTTGATTTTAATAAAAATAGTTTTGAATGTTGTGATTTTCAAGTTTTCAAATATTGCACACACTATGTTTTTTTTTTTTTTTTTATTTTCATAGATTTGTGGAGTACAAGCTACATTTCCATCACCTGCCTAATGATGAGGAGTGGGCGCATGTGGAGAGTGTATGTGAAATCTTGAAGGTTTTCAAGGTGCATATTACCTTTATTTAAGTGTTATTTTAAATATTTTATCATGCGTAATACTAAAGCAACTTATTTTCAGGTATGCATGAATGTCATTTCTGGAAGTGATTATCCACCATCCAATCTACATTTGATTGAGGTGTTTAGAGTAAAAGAAACTTTGGATAAAGGTGCTCTATCAAAAAATGATTTCATTAAGACTATGGTGACTAAGATGAAGGAGAAGTTTGAAAAATATTGGGGGAGTGCCATCTTCTTATGGAGATAGCTTCACTGTTAGATCCAAGATTCAAAATGAAGTTATTAGAATTTAGTTTCCCAACCATATACTCCAATGCTGAAAAGAACAAGAAGTCAAGAAAGCACTTTATGAAATATATGAGGAGTATTTGGAAATACATGATGCATCAGTCCGAGAAGCTGCAACGCCTGCAAATGGATGTGGAGGAAATGAAGTGTCAAAAACAACATCACTCGGGTCAGGATGGGAGGCTTTTGGGGAGTTTACAAAAAATACAGATTTGTAGAGACCAGAAAAGTCAGAATTAGATATGTATTTAGAAGAAGGTGTTTATAAGAACCAGGGAAAAAATGGAATGGATTCATTCAAGGCTTTGGAGTGGTGGAATGTTCATAAACTGAAGTACCGCGTTTTATCAAATTTGGCTATGGATGTGCTTACGATCCCGATTTCTACCGTTGCATCTGCGGCAACATTTAGTGCTGGGGGAAGAGTAATTGATCCATACGATATTCATTAGCACCAGACACTGTTCAAAAGTTGATATGTGGAGGAGATTGGATTAGACATCGTTATGGAATCAAGAAAAAGTTGAAGGTACATTTGATAAACTTAAAACACATGAACTAACATTTGAATATTTAAATTTATTAACATTTGATCGTGTTGGTGGGTTCTTTTTACAGAAGGAGGAAATGCCCATTGAGGTTTTATTACCTACAGGGACACGTAATACTTAAAGGTGTAAGTCATACTATTCTACTTGTAATCTTGGTTGTTTAATTACATTATATTGCACATCTCATAAAATGTTTTATTTTGCAGATTTTGTTGGATTGAATTTGCTTCAAGGAAGATTGACTTTTGAGTTTTGATAATATGCTATGTTAAAATTTAATCGTTTTATAGTATTTTTGTAATTTGAACTTCCATGATAGGTGTTGGGTCAAAAATATGGTTTATACTTTACTTTTCTAGAAAAATGTATTTTTGTGTTTTGGACTGTAAACAACTTGGTGTTTATGGCCATATACGTGTTACGGCTGTGTTTAAGGCCGTAAACAGGTTTACGGCTGTAAATCCATTTACGGCCCATGTTCAGTTAGCCCATATTCCCTTGTATATATATATATAGGTGTTTGGGGTGAGGAGTAGAGATTGATGAAACACAAGGAGTGTACGACCAAGAGAGAAACTAAAGAGAACTTTTGTGTGTGTGAATCTTTTGTATCCGGATCTTCATTCTAATCAATTCATACATAGATTCATATTATTCTTCTTCTCCTTCTCTTATATTTGATCTAACATCATCCGTTTGAGTGGGATTCCGCACCATCAAACGGATCTGATTGATACACAGGCAAATTAGGGACTTACAATTAGTATTAGAGCGTGGTTGTATCAGTCAATTTTGTCAGATTTGGGGCATTATCTGATCTTATTTTCAAAATATTTTTGCGTTTTTGGATAGATCTCTGAAAATTAGGGGGGGGGTGTTCTTCGTGTTTTTCATAAAAAATGGTTTTTGATCGAGCTTTGTAGTTTACAGTAGAAAAATCGTTGTTTTTGGTCGTAACCTGCGAAGGGGTGGCGGAGTTTGCAGCCGGCGGCTAGGGTTTCGGAGTTCACGGCCCGAGGTTCAAGGTCCAGAGTTTGCGGCCCGAGGTTTGTGGCTAGGAGTTTGCAGCCTCGGCTAAGAATTTACAGCCTCGGTGGTTTACGGCTTCGCACCTCGCTCGTTCAGCAAGCTTCGCACTCTGCAGCCTCGCATCAGTTAAAAGGAAGCGAATTTTGGAGGTGTTGGGGATCGAACCGGCGACCTCCAGATCAAGAACACTCACACCTTACCAACTCGGCTACCTGATCACTTGTTAAAATCTTTCGAAATTTAAACTATAACCCGTTATTCTCGGTTTCAACTTTCAGAATTTGACACTTTTAACCCAAAATTCAATTCCTTTTAATTTTAAATTCCCTTTTCATCCAAAATTAAAATAAAAAAATAAAAAATAATAATAATAATAAATAAATAAATAATAAATTAAATTAAAATTAATAAATTAAATTATATTTAAATTTTTTACTTTTATTTTTTAACTTTTGACCTTAAATTTTGACTTTGACTTCCAAGTTTGACCTTTGACTTTAAACTTTGACTTTTTCGTTTAACTTTTAAAATTTCAAATTTAGCTTTTCAGTTTGACTTTTAAGTTTGACTTTTGAATTTAACTTTTAAATTTGACTTTTAAGGTTGACTTTTGAGGTTTATAATCTAAGGGTTTGACTTTTAAGTTTGATTTTGGCTTCTAGTTGTGCTTTTTAATTGATTTTAAGGTCTACGAGGGAGTTGAAAACATGAAAGAGAGTCGTCAGGATATGTTAAGACAAAATTTCAACATTTTCGATTATATCCCTGGAAAAACCCTTGAAACTCAGTTGCAGCGATTTACTACACTTACTACTGAGATGAATATAGCTGGGATCTTCTTGTCTAAGTTTGAGATAAACAAAAAGCTACTGAATTCACTTCCGAAATCGTGGGATATGAACGTAGATATCATCAAGAAGACAAAAGATCTCAATCATCTTAGTCTTGCTGATGTAATTGAAGAACTTGATGCTTTAAAGTGTAGAAAAACAATGAGTTCTGAAAACATTCCGGTCAATGAAGTTACATGTACTCCAGCTTGTGAAACTACGATTAAATTTCTTTGGGAACAAATTGATTTATTAAAAAGAGAAGTTGAGGACATGAGATATGAAGGATATCAACTCAGGAAAGGATAGAAACCCCTAAAGGCTGAATTAGAAGCAAAAACCAAGGACTTTAGGAAACTTCACGAAGAGTATAGCAACAAGTGTGAAAATTATGACTATATTAAGAGACAACTTGCTGCTTTAACTGAAGAACTTAACACTTTAAAAATTAAGTGTGGAAAAACAGATGTTAGTTTATAAAATTTATACTGCGTCAAGTCAGACAGTCGAGTCATTATTTGAAACCCAATTAAAATTCAAAGATAATTAAAACAAGGGTCTAGGGTATGATAGTGTTCCTCCACCTTTCAATCATAACTACACATCCATCCCTATGACACAAGAAGAAATTGACAGGGAGGCACATCTTCAATATAGAAAACCAGCTGGATTTGTGTCAGGAGGTATTCAGGTTGAAAATACTAATGTGTCTACTTCATGTGCAGGTAAAGTAGAAGAAGATGAGAACAAGGAGAAAACCATTCAACAAACCAACATCTCTTTGAGCTCTGATTCTGTTTCTTCGAACTCGGCTGCTTCTGATCAACCTACCGTTGAGAAATAAAGGCCTCCAATTCCAGTGAAACAGAGTGCCTGTTGCAATTGTGCTTGTGGGAACAATAAGAGACAAGGTGAGGATACGCCACCAGGGGCAGGAAGAAAGAACTTCACAGTGAAGAAAAAGACACGTTTTCACTGTGGAACACCTGGACACATTGCCAGAAATTGTCCTAATCGCGCATACGTTCCCTACTATGCACAAGGTTGGCAGAACGCGCCAAGAGGGAGATTTTTCAAAAGAAACCCCTCAAGGTCACGTTCAGATAACGCCAACTGGAATGCCATGAAGGCCAAGAATTGAACTCCCAAGGCCAAGCATTCAAATCCCAAGGGCAAGAAGGAAATGTCAGCCAACAAGCCCAATCCAAGAGATGATCCAGTGAAACAAAGACTGGTTAAGTCAAAGTCGTCTCGGCAGCCGACTTCAAGTTCCAAATCAAGTGCCGAGGCACCCATCAGATCGAACAAGAAATAGGTTAAACCCGAATATAGATGGGTAACAAAGGTGAAAACTCCCAAATCTTCTAATGAATCTAATATTTCATCGTCTTGTGTTTGTGATAAGCAGGATATGTCATGGGAGAGAGTATCATGCGTTGATGAAAAAGGTCGACCTAGTTTCAAAATGGATTGGGTTCCAAAGACCAATCAATCCTGCTCTGTGTCGGAGCAGCTATGGAGGCATATCATCAGACTTAGGTTTGTTGGTAGTGGCTGTTCCAGGCACATGATAGGGGACATCTCTCAACTGTGCAACATTTTGACCTTTTCTTGCTTGTCCTTTTGCGGGAAGGGAAAAAAGGAAGGGATCAATCATGGGGTTAGTGCTTAACGATTTTTGGATCTGTTCTAAGATTATGCATGCTGTTCTCAGACCTTTTGGATGCAAATTCAATCGGTGACTTACGGTTTGAATTTTCTTCTCTATACTCCTGAGTTTTTCTTAAGCTGATTCGCTATAAAGACTAATTTTTGATTTAGGATAGTTTAAATTTGCGCATTTACTTTCGTTTCTCTCCTATGCACAAATTTAGGGGGAGAAATAAAAACAAAACAAAAATTAGAAAATTTTAAAAAATCTAAAACATTAGAAAATCAGAAAATCAAAAATATGGTGTTAATGGAATGTGCTTGCAGGAGATGTTTTGGGAAGTGATATAATCATGTGATAACAAGAAATCCGAATCTGTGTAAGGGACTGAATTTGAATTGTCTAGCCTCTGTGTTCGATGCGCTGGTAGGCACGAAAGATTTAAAATCGACTTGACTAGGGAGAGTTGAACTTAATGAGTTCAAGGACTTGACAAACATTGACCTAGTTAGATCCGTTTAGCCTGACTTCACGACGCTCCAATAGGTTGAGCAGGGAGATATACACGGGAATCTACTAATAACACTAAAGAACCTGTATCTAGAACTATGGCTTCACTTTTCCTCGATGTGCGGATTCTGTCCTTAATTCCGGTTGGATGGGGTGACTGGGGAATTTCGATAAATTAGGTATGTAAAAGGTCATTTTCTTTCTTTCTGTTTGTTAGTCATATGTTGCCTCCTTTGCGTGATCGAGAGATTCGACTTGGACTGTAACAAATGCAACTTTATCTCTCCGCATCTTCTATATATGAAATTCTTTATATCTTTTAGCGATATACTGTCTCCTTTGCGTGACTCATAATCCGACCAGGTACACAGTGTATGCACCATTCTCTTCTCAATCCCTCTAAAAACTTCAGTTAGTCATATGTTTCATCCTTTACGTGGTTGGAAGAGATCCGTCCTGGATGTACAACATATGCATTCTAAATCTATCTTCTCTCTTAATAATTTTCTTCTCACCCGATGTAAGGAGTATTCTGGAAGTCCTTGATGGCTGGAGAATATCAGGAAGCGGGAAACACGTTCTAGTACAATTAAAATTGAACACATACAATTTGTTTGTAGATCTCGCTGCTCAATTTAGGTGGACAACAATATCCCTAGTCGTCGTCAACGGAATGGTCCTTAAGAAATAGTTTCTAGGAACTTACGATCACTTTGTCTTATAACTAATAGTATGTCCTAATTTTTTCACAATTTTTCATGTTTAAGTGGACAACAATACCAGCGATCGGCCATACAAACACGTGAAGATAGAAGGTACCGACAAGCGGATAAAGGCTGTCTAAAAACTTTGATCCCAAATCATTCTTAAAGTTATATATCATTTTATTTTTGTTAAATTTGTTCATAGTTTTCTTCTAATTTAAATATTAGGGGAGAATTAAAAATTTTAAAAACCAAACAAAAATCAAAAAAAAATCCAAAAATAGTGTTATTTCTGTTTTATTTCTTTTTTAGAAAATATAAATAATAATAATAATAATAATAATAATAATAATAATAATAATAATAATAATAATAATAATAATAATAATATTGTGTGCTAAATTTTTCTTTTAGTTTTGTTTTGTATTGAATAGTGAATTCAGGTGAAGATGAAACTCATGGAAGTTTCTGTCGAAGATTTATGAGCCAAGACTTCATCAGTGATCATCGAAGAATTCTCATTCGAAGGAGCAAGAAATGAAGATTATTTTTTCAAATTCAATCTTTCAACCCCAGAAGCTAGGTGAAGTTGAAATTGAAGATTATGTGACAAATTGCATTGAAGTCTCCTCAATCAGTTTGTTGCTATCTTAAACCTGCTGAAGTGATCCAGAAAATTATTTCTCTCTGATGTTCTATCTGAAGATTCTCAAGCTGAAAGCACTATCTTTCAAGAATCAGTACATCAAGCCTCCTCACCCAATGTGCGTTCAGAGTCAAATCTTAAAGAAAAGTTCAAGTGCTCAAGATGAAGTTATTCATTGAAGATTCATCAAGTACATCTTGAAGTTGTGAAGAATTTGAAGATAAATGTTGAAGCCAATCTCCAAATGAAGATTAACAAGAAAAGTCAGCTACTTTTTAGGGGGAGCTTGTTGGGTCAATTAAGAAAAGAAAGTTATAAACCAAGGGGGAGATTGTTGGGTCAGAAATATGCTTTATACTTTATTTTTCTAGAAAAATGTATTTTTGTGTTTTGGACCGTAAACAACTTGGTGTTTACGGCCATATACGTGTTTACAGCTATGTTTACGGCCGTAAACAGGTTTATGGTCGTAACGTTGACCCATTTACGGCTCATGTTCTGTTAGCCCATATTCCCTTGTATATATATATATATATATATATATATATATATATATATATATATATATATATATATATATATATATATATATATATATAGGTGTTAGGGGTGAGGAGTAGAGATTGATGAAACATAAGGAGTGTACGGCCAAGAGAGAAACTAGAGAGAAGTTTTGTGTGTGTGAATCTTTTGTATCCGGATCTTCATTCTAATCAATTCATACATAGATTCATATTATTCTTCTTCTCCTTCTCTTCTATTTGATCTGACATCATCCGTTTGATTGGGATTCCGCACCATCAAATGGACTTGATTGATACACAAGCAAATTAGGGACTTACAATAGGAAGACTTTCTTTTGGATGATTTAATTACATTTTAGGTTTGTTTGTTGGAGTTTATAACTTATGTAATTTGAAGATTTTATTTAACCATCTTCGTTGGAATTTAAGTAGTCCGCACATAGTTGCAAATTAAGTAAATTCGTGGTTTTTTTTGGAATTCATTTTGTAAACGAGATTTTAACAAGCTCGAGCCAAGCTTAATCTTGTTTAGGCGCAGTTAAACAAAACGAGCCGATCCCGAGCCTATGTATTACTTCACGAGCCTATCTCAAGCTCATTATTTAGGGCTCGAAACTAGACGAGCTCGAGCTCGAGCCATACACATTTTAAGTGAGCCGAGCTCAATCTTAGTCAGGCTCGGGCTTGGCTCGACTCGTTTGCACCCCTAGTGCAAGCCTCTTGAAAGAATTGAGGATCAGACAACATGGTGGTTGTCGAGGCCAAAACAAATAATAACCCTAAATATTACACACTAAAATAGTGTATAGTGGTAAAGGGATCGAATCCACGGAGATTGGTTCAATTTATAACTCTATGAAAAATCTCTTTGTAAAAATACTTGTAAAATGACAATAAAAATAAAATGGGGGGTTTTGGTGTTTTGAAATACTTGAAACAAACTAGAATTAACTATGATTTAAATAGACAAATGCAACAAAAATAAGAGTTTGATGTCAAATCAATAAGGGAGAGATGGTTGACTTAAAGTTTCCTCACTTTGACTTTTGATGAACATATCATTAGAATCCAATGGTGCAATACTTTGATTTAAATCCTTAATTTCGCTATAGTAATCCAAGGAGCTTGAGATTACCTAGACTTTCCTTAATTGTTGAAATGGCTAGAGAAGCTCATAACAATTTCCTTAGTCAAAGTCACTAATTCCAAATAGCATGTAATTAGTGAAAATCAACTAGCATTAAGAACCAAAAAGTCACCAAATCCAAGAGGGGTCAAATGCTTTCACCACCATGTTGGAGGAAATGTTTTTATGATTGTGTGAAGCAAAAACAACACAAAAATCATTTGTTGCTTGCTAATTTGAGGATCCTTTACTTAATCAAGAAATTAGCCAACTAATCACCACAAACACATTTAAACTCATGAACTAAAACATACAAGTAGTGATAAGATGTTAAAACACAAAACATTCCCATAAAGATTTAAGAACATGTTCATGGATTCTTCAACATTCAACAAAAGTTCAAAGGATTAACCAAAAGTCAACCAAGATTAGTTTAGCCAAGCATGGCTAAACCCAAAGAAACAAAGTTAGAGAAAATTGTACCAAACATTAAGCAAGAATCAAGAGGTAAAAATATGATGTTCTTCAAGTGTTCTTGGCCTTCAAAAGTCTTCAAAAGTCTTCAAAACTCCAGAGAGAATCTCCAAAAATCGGATGTCCAAGAGTCCCCAAAAGATGGGCACCAACCTTCCTCAAATAGCCTTCCAAATGGATTTCCGAAAATGCCCCTGCAGGGGGTTGCGCGACCTGCGTGCTGCTGCGCGGGTGGGTTGCGCGGGTGGTGCCTGACATGGGCTTCTTTGAGATTTTGGGCCTCCAAAGCATGTCCCACTAGCCCAGATCGAATCCAATCACCTCCTAGCCCATTTTCTTCAAGTTTTTCTTCATTTTAAGCCTAATTTGACCTCTCCAAATCCTCCAAAGCCCGTGCACTCTCCCGATTAACAATCTACGCAAGCTTGAATAAACTCCTGCATCTTGCAAATTTAAAGTTTATTTCTCTCCAAACCTTCAAATAACCATCAAGCTCGTTCCATGCATCATCTCCACAATCACCAAGCCTAACATCATTTTTGTCTACCAAATCTCATCGCTTCCCATACGTCCCGAACACTCCAGCTCCGCTAGACCCGAAAACCTGCAGTTATGCTCACAAGATTCGAAAGTACCCGAAATAGTCATAAAATAACAAAATGGAAAATATGCATGGAAATTATCTAAATTATGAATGAAATATGCTAAAATAAACTATAAAAAGAAGTAAACAAAACTAACTATCAAATCACCCCAAGCTTAAACCTTACTTGTCCTCAAGTAAGACAAGACTAAAATGAACTTGGGATGAACTATCCTAGAGGAAATAAAAAGAATGGATAGAGCCGCAGAACCTGATCACCGTTAGTCAACATGGTCAAAATTGATCTTGCTATTACCTCACGAATTTTTCATCCGATGACAATGGTACCATAAACCACAACCAGGATAACTCCTTCAGGTGAGTAAGGAGGGATGAGCAGTCGCAGCCTCAATGGAACATGCATACAACGTCGGGTGACCAAAATGTTGGAAGATTTAGTTCAATAATTAAACCGGCCACCCTTCTCAGATTTTTGCAGCTGGAAATTTGTCTGCCCCTTTTTTTTTTTTTTTTTTTGGTGCTTGAAGGTAATGTAATAACAACCCTTTGACTCAAAATTTGGTTCCTAAAGTGTGTAAATGGAACCGAAAGGGTAGTAATATAATCCGAATGGTCTAAGCGAGAAAATGACCATGTGTGGAGCATAAAGATATAATGTAAGCTCCTTTTCAAATTTGTGAATTTTTTTTTTCAAACATAATGAAAATGTCCACATGCGGACTAAAAGAATTCTCTAAAATCCTAAGAAAACCGCAAAAAGATATGGTGATGTAAAGAGACCGGATATGGATTCTACTCGGGGACAAGCACTAGTGCTTCATCCTAACGGTTCAAACATGATCAAGTGTGATCCTCTCGGCGGTAGTGACCGCAAGGCTAAGACATCCATTGCTATAGTATATCCTACAGTCATTAGTATTGTATGCATAATTCTTCATGAAAACTACCTGTCCATGATCACTTACCCCTTTAAGCTACCAACATCTGATCCCAAGTATGAGATCCCAAACTGCAGCTAATGGTCCCCGTTCGATGGGTGAGATAACAACAAGATCCTGGACCAATAATGATACAATAACTGTGAACCTATTCCATGGCATCCATGGGGTGAGAATAAACGGACAACAAAAAATGCATGAATGTTAATGCCTAAGCTAAATGTTATGCAAAAATATAAAAGGTGAAAAAGAAGAAAATAAAATCTTTTTGGAATTTTATATAAATAAAAAAAATGAATGAAAATTAGCTTAAAACTAAAATGTTATGCAACCTAGTTAAAATGCATGAAAAAAAATAAAAATAAAATAAAAGATAAGGGATATGCCCCACCCCAAGTTTAAGAACAAGCATTGTCCTCAATGTTTAAGGAAAGGGCGGAAAGGACCGAAATCGGGGGGTCGGGCGGCGGGAAATGCCCGTGGCGATAGTGGTAGTCCCACATATCCTGGACCTGGCGGGAAGTGTGAGGGAAGGACTGCTCCAATCGATCAACACGGCTTGCCACATCTTGGATGGTTCTCGTATTCTCTTGTGTTTGGGCGTCGATGCGCTGCACTGTGGAGAACATTGTGGCAAATTGGTCAAATAACGTAGGGGGGAAATATGGTGGGAGTTCGTGTCCCCCCTGCTGAAATGGCTGGTCAAAACGTTGTGGAGGGGCCTGGAATTGATCATGCTAAAACATCGGCTGCTGCATCGAAGGCTGGTCAAAATGGTCCTCAGCTTCGGGCATCTCATCGTCCTCTTCTTCATCTTCTTCCTCTTGTTCATCTGCGTCGTCACCCTCGTCATCACCGAATTCTGGAAATACACCTGCTTGGGTCAACTGATCTGGAGGAAGCCAAGTGTCGGGGTCGTCTGTATCGAATGAAGAACCGATCCAACTTGGCAGGATGTAAACCGGGGATTTGTCAGAGTCTAACCAATTGTACGTGCGTGTTCCCCGATCTAGCAACATCTCCATCCGGATGAGAGTATCACAATCTAGCAGGAAGTTCGGTGGGGTGTCGACAGGTATGTACTCGGGAGCTGGGAAGTCTAGGCCGACGGCTCGACCTATGATCGTGATGAGTCCCCCGATGAAAATTTCCCCCGAGGAACGCTGGCGAATGGAGTCGCATTTGTCTAAAAAGAAGCCTGAAAAACTGAGGGGGAGTGCACGCCTCATGCTTCGGAGGAAAAAGAGCTCACATCTGTTGATTTGACCGGGCTCGAGGCGCCCGAAGATACTTGTCGTGAGAACTCGGTGAGCAATGCGCCAGCAAGGGTGAACGATGTGCTTGGCTCGCTGTCGGCTTGGGTTAAAGGTTGTGAGACCGGAAATTTGCATCCAAAAGTTTGCATCCGGGTAACGCAGAAAATCTTGGTACTCTTGATTTTGGGAGCTGATGCGGAATGGATCGTCTATACCCATGATGGAATCAAGCTCGTCGTATGTGAGCCTATGATGCTCCCCTTTCAACTGGAATGTGAGGACTTTCGTTTCATCATCTCGTGCATATGTGCTAAGAAATTCCATTGTGGGTTCCTCGTAGGTTCTGTCACAAAGTCGAAGAAAATCACGCCAACCCAGTTGTAGGAACAAATGGTGTACACCATCATGCACCCCAAGCTTTTTCATGGACTTTCTATGGTAGAATTTTGTCGGCCGGATTGTGCGACCCCGAAGATTGGAGCGATAGGTTTTGATTTCGGCATTTGTAAGGGAAGGATCGCTTCCCTCTTCTCCTCTTTTTTTTCGTTTACCGGCTGTTTTGCGTGATGGACCGGCGACATCCTTCTGCGGGTTAGGATCGATCGATGATCCATGGGTGCGTGTCCGAGCCGCGGTTTTGCCCATTTTCAAAACCTACAATATCAAAAACGACTTGACCAAAGTAATCCCTCACCTCACCACTCTCAAATTAATGCAACTATCTTTAAACCGAACACAAAAAAAAATTCCAAGAAATAATGACACCCAACTTTTGACAATTTAAAATGGTTTCAACAACACCACTCGGTTAATTTGACAATTCCAACAAAAATTCGACAGCATTATGAGACAGAATGAGAAAATTCCAACCAAAGTTTAAACAATTTTTTTGAACAAATTTCCAAGCAAATCAACCAATCTCAACCATTTTCAAATCAATGTTTTCAAATAAACCGGGCAACAACTAACGATCCTAGGCAATTTCCAAAGCATAACTGGATGCAATTATCGAATTGAAACAATGCAATGTAATAAAAACCAAGGAAAGAAAATACCCGAATTATCCCAAAATTGAACTTGAACCCGGAATCCGCTACTGTGCACCCCAAGCTTTGGTTATTCGTGGGTGCCAACATGCAAGACTTGTTCACTGAAGGAAAATTTTTAACTTTATTTGTGTGAAAAATCCGACGGCGGCTCGTGGTGGCTCAAAAATTCCGGGAAAATTTTTGGTGAGATTTTGAGGTTTTGTTCGGTTAGATGTAAAGAGCTTGGAAAAAGAAACACTTTGGTGGTGTCGGAATTGCGAAAGGTGGTCGGAGTTGGCCGAAAAATGGCCGGAAAGCGGCAAGTTGGGTGGTGGTGGCGCCCCTAAACCCGACAATGGATCGGAGTAAATTTTGGGTGGGGTTTGTAGAGCACGGAAAATGGTGAAGAATGGCGGTGGTCTCGTCGGATTCCGACCGGTGGAACTCCGGGAAATCGATTTTTAGTGAAAAGTGGGTTTATGTGTTCTTGAGAGTTTAAGAGAGAATGGTGAGGGTTTGAGAGAATGAAATGAAGAAGAAGAGTTGCTGGAGGTTTTCAATCCATATTCAAGTGTGGTCAACACCCGGTCAACGTTGGTCAACTCATTAAACCACTTGGTCAACGAAAGTCAAAGCTGGTCAACAAAATAAGGGTTGGCCGCGCAGAGGGGGCACGTGGGTCGCGCAGTCTATGCAGTTAGTGCCATTTTTTTGTCGCAGTTTAAAGATCGGCCGCGCACACCAGCCGCGCACCCGTGCGCAGGTCGCGCGGATCATGCAGTTAGGAATCCGGTTTTTGTCGCGAGTTGAAGACCGGCCGCGCACACCAGCCGCGCACCCGTGCGCGGGTCGCGCATAGTTCTGGTCCCGGTTTGCGATTTTTTTTTCGTTTTCTTCACTAGTTCTTGATTCGGAAGGCCCCAAACACCTAGAAACTCTTGGCTTCTTCAAAAATGACTTCAAAAGTTGCATCAAAACATTTTCAAAACTTCTTTATTCGAACGTAGAGATATGAAAGCATAAAGCTTTCCAAAAATGCCCCTCTTTAACGTCATAGGCGAGACGTCCTTCTAGCTTGGTTCAACACACCGGGACATCCAAGTGGATGATTTCAATAACACTTGCATTAAAACCTTCATAGAATGGCTTTAATCGGTGCCCATTGACTTTGAAAATTTGTCCCGTTTCTTCACTTTGGATTTCGACCGCTCCATGGTCAAAAGTCTTTATTACAACAAATGGGCCAATCCACCTTGATCTTAATTTACCCGGGAATAACTTCAACCGTGAATGGTAAAGTAAGACCCTATGTCCCGGTTCAAAATTCTTCCGGGTGATGGACTTGTCGTGGAAGAGCTTCGTTTTCTCCTTATAAATCCTTGCGTTTTCATAGGATTCGTTTCTCAATTCTTCTAGCTCTTGGAGTTGAAGTTTCCTATGCCTTCCCGCCTCGTCTATGTCGAAGTTGCATTTCTTGACCGCCCAAAATGCTCGGTGCTCTAACTCGACGGGAAGATGAAAAGATTTTCCAAATACCAATCTGAAGGGCGACATTCCGATCGGGGTCTTATAAGCGGTCCGATATGCCCATAAGGCATCGTCAAGTCTCAAACTCCAATCCTTCCTTGTCGGGTTCACCGTTTTCTCTAGAATAGACTTCACTTCACGATTTGAGACCTCCGCTTGACCATTCGTTTGAGGGTGATAGGCAGTAGAGACACGATGAGTCACGTGATACTTCTTCAATAGAGCCTCCATCATTTTGTTGCAAAAGTGCGTCCCTCTATCACTAATCAAAGCCCTAGGCACACCAAATCTCGCGAAAACATTAGACTTTAAAAACTCGATAACCGTTTTGGCATCGTCCGATCTTGTGGCTTTGGCTTCAACCCATTTAGAAACATATAGCACAAGTTGTTGAACCTCTCCCAATAATCATGGAAAGTCTCATTTTGACCTTGGCGGATTCCACAAATCTCATTTCGAAGACTTAAGACTCTTGAGGCGGGATAGAACTTATCAAGGAAAGCTCTTGCCATGTCGGTCCATGAGTTGATCGACCCCGGTGGAAGATAGAATAACCAATCTTTTGCTCTATCGGCCAATGAAAAGGGGAATGCCCTTAGCTTGACTTGGTCATCGGTTGACCCTTGTGGCTTCATGCTAGTGCAAATAATGTGGAACATCTTCAAGTGCTTATGAGGGTCTTCGTTCTCCAATCCATGAAAAGTTGGTAGGTGGTGGACTAAACTTGACTTCAATTCCGAACCTCCTTCCAAAACCGGGTAATTGATACCGGTTGGAGTTTGTGTAACATCGGTCTCCATCATTTGCCTCAAGGTTCTCTCGGGAACTTCTCCTCCGTCCGCCATTACAATCGGTTCAATAATGGGTGGATTTTGTTGTAGGGGTGGTGTTTCGGGAATTTCTTGGCGAGGGTCGGGACTAGAATCGGGTTCTATATCACTTAATGAAGCGGTTTCAACCTCCGGGTCCCCGTGGGGGTTAGAAGTTTGACCACGTTCAACTCGTTTTTCCTTAGCCAAACGCCTTGCTTCTTTTTCGATTTCGGGGTTGTAAATCAAGTCACCTGTACGCTGAGATCTGGGCATAGAGAAACAAATTGATTAAAAATAAACCAGTCCCCGGCAACGGCGCCAAAAATTTGGTGGTTGTCGAGGCCAACACAAATAATAACCCTAAATATTACACACTAAAATAGTGTATAGTGGTAAAGGGATCGAATCCACGGAGATTGGTTAAATTTATAACTCTATGAAAAATCTCTTTGTAAAAATACTTGTAAAATGACAATAAAAATAAAATGGGGGGTTTTGGTGTTTTGAAATACTTGAAACAAACTAGAATTAACTATGATTTAAATAGACAAATGCAACAAAAATAAGAGTTTGATGTAAAATCAATAAGGGAGAGATGGTTGACTTAAAGTTTCCTCACTTTGACTTTTGATGAACATATCATTAGAATCCAATGGTGCAATACTTTGATTTAAATCCTTAATTTGGCTATAGTAATCCAAGGAGCTTGAGATTACCTAGACTTTTCTTAATTGTTGAAATGGCTAGAGAAGCTCATAACAATTTCCTTAGTCAAAGTCACTAATTCCAAATAGCATGTAATTAGTGAAAATCAACTAGCATTAAGAACCAAAAAGTCACCAAATCCAAGAGGGGTCAAATGCTTTCACCACCATGTTGGAGGAAATGTTTTTATGATTGTGTGAAGCAAAAACAACACAAAAATCATTTGTTGCTTGCTAATTTGAGGATCCTTTACTTAATCAAGAAATTAGCCAACTAATCACCACAAACACATTTAAACTCATGAACTAAAACATACAAGTAGTGATAAGATGTTAAAACACAAAACATTCCCATAAAGATTTAAGAACATGTTCATGGATTCTTCAACATTCAACAAAAGTTCAAAGGATTAACCAAAAGTCAACCAAGATTAGTTTAGCCAAGCATGGCTAAACCCAAAGAAACAAAGTTAGAGAAAATTGTACCAAACATTAAGCAAGAATCAAGAGGTAAAAATATGATGTTCTTCAAGTGTTCTTGGCCTTCAAAAGTCTTCAAAACTCCAGAGAGAATCTCCAAAAATCGGATGTCCAAGAGTCCCCAAAAGATGGGCACCAACCTTCCTCAAATAGCCTTCCAAATGGATTTCCGAAAATGCCCCTGCAGGGGGTTGCGCGACCCGCGTGCTGCTACGCGGGTGGGTTGCGTGGGTGGTGCCTGACATGGGCTTCTTTGAGATTTTGGGCCTCCAAAGCATGTCCCACTAGCCCAGATCGAATCCAATCACCTCCTAGCCCATTTTCTTCAAGTTTTTCTTCATTTTAAGCCTAATTTGACCTCTCCAAATCCTCCAAAGCCCGTGCACTCTCCCGATTAACAATCTACGCAAGCTTGAATAAACTCCCGCATCTTGCAAATTTAAAGTTTATTTCTCTCCAAACCTTCAAATAACCATCAAGCTCGTTCCATGCATCATCTCCACAATCACCAAGCCTAACATCATTTTTGTCTACCAAATCTCATCGCTTCCCATACGTCCCGAACACTCCAGCTCCGCTAGACCCGAAAACCTGCAATTATGCTCACAAGATTCGAAAGTACCCGAAATAGTCATAAAATAACAAAATGGAAAATATGCATGGAAATTATCTAAATTATGAATGAAATATGCTAAAATAAACTATAAAAAGAAGTAAACAAAACTAACTATCACAACATCATACCCATTTTGTTCAGAAAACCATTGAATTTGATTTCGTCTAGTGCCTTAGTAAAGACATCAGCAATTTCATTGTCAGATGGGAAAAAAGTAAGTTCAAGGTTTCCTTTTAAGACATGATCTTTAATGAAATGGTGTCGTATATCAATGTGCTTCTTCACGGAGTGCTTAATTGGATTGTGTGAAATCGCAATGGCACTTTGATAATCACAATTGATTGGAATTTGTTGAAACAGGTAACCATAGTCCAGGAGTTGTGATTTCATCCAAAGAACTTGAGAGGTGCAACCAGCAGTATCAGTGTATTCCGCTTTGGCTGTTGATTGTGCAATGCAGTTTTGTTTCTTAGATGACCAACTAACCAATCTTCCACCCAAAAATTGACAGCCACCAAAGGTGCTTTTTCTGTCAACTGAAGACCACCATAGTTCGAATCGGAATATGCTTTTAGGAGGAAACTCTCATTTGCTGGGTACCAGATTCCGAGACTCTTTTTACCTTTGTGGTATCAGAATATTTCCTTGACCGCCAGAAGATGAGACATCTTTGGATTGACCTGAAATCTGGCACACAAACATGTAGAAAACATGATGTCTGGACGACTTTTTGTTAGGTAGATTAGTGATCCAATCATTCCTCTATACTTCTTTTCTTCAACAGCAACACCTGATGGGTCCAAAAAGATCTTGTTTCCGAAACCCATAGGTACCTTTGTAGAGGCACAAGTATCCATTGAGTATTTCTTGAGGAGCTCAGAAATGTACTTCTCTTGGTGAATAAAGATTCCTCTGTTGGTTTGTTTTACTTGGAGACTGAGGAAGAAACTTAGTTCACGATTCATACTCATTTGGAATCAACTAACCATTAATTTTGCAAAATGAGCAACCATTATTGGATCGGTGGACCCAAAAATAATATCGTCCACATAGATTTGAACCAATATGAGATGTTTTCCATTTGATCTTTGGAATAGGGTAGGATCAAGAATTCGTTTTTGAAAACCAAAACACTTGAGAAAGCCAGTGAGAGTCTCGTACCAGGCGCGAGGAGCTTGCTAGAGACCATAAACAGCTTTTTGGAGTTTGTAGCAATAATTTATATAAGATGGATTGACAAAACCAGGAGGCTATTGAAGATACACTTTAGTATCTAGTTTACCATTAAGAAAAGCACTTTTGACGTCCATTTGGTAAACTTTGAAGTCTTTGTGAGTTGCATAAGCAAGAAAAATTC
This sequence comes from Lactuca sativa, assembly GCF_002870075.4. NCBI lineage: Eukaryota > Viridiplantae > Streptophyta > Magnoliopsida > Asterales > Asteraceae > Lactuca > Lactuca sativa. The sequence goes on from NC_056629.2 coordinate 20,497,971, forward strand.
CGATGGCTTCAAGACGGGAAATAGGAACAAAGGACTCGTCATACTCAAGTCCTTCAATCTATGTGAATCCTTTGGCCACTACTCTTTCTTTGTTTCGAATGATAACTCCAGCGCCGTCTAGCTTGTTTTGGAACACCCATCTCGTACCTATAGTGGGATGATACTAAGGAGGAGGAACGAGAGTCCATAATTCTTTTCAATCAAATTCTGTCAATTCTTCTTGCATGGTTGTAATCCAGTCAGCATGTTCAAGTTCTTCCTTGATGGATTTCGGTTCAACCATTGAGATAAATGCCAAGAAATGGCATTCATTTTGGATGTTGGTAGCAGAACGAGTTTGAATGTTGCACCAGATTATGAAAAATTCGAATGGGACTTTGTGAATCACAATACAAAGGTATCTTCTTCATATTGATTGCATAGTCACAAAGCTGAATTTGAATCCAAATGATCTGAGAAGTGCAAGCTGCAGCAACAACATATTTTTCTTTTACTATGGAAATCAAAACATAGGTTTGTTTCTTCGATTGCCAGCTCACAAGCTTCCCATCAAGTAATTAACATCCACCAGAACTGCTTTTCCTTTCGAGTTGAAATCTACCTAGGTTGGCATCCAAAAATGATTGAATGAAGAAGCCAGTCTTCGAAGGGTACCACAAACCCAATGAAGCTGTCCCTTTGAGATAGCAAAAGATATTCTTTCTTGCAGTTAGATGGGGTTCTTTATGATTTGACTGATACCTCGCACAATTGCAAACAATAAACATAATATCAGGTCGACTCACAGTTAAGTATAACAATGAACCAATCATGCTCATGTATAACGTGAGATCAAAAACAGACTTGTCCAATGAAGGTCCAAGTCGTGTGCCAACTGCCACAGGTACTTGCAATTTTGAACTACTCGTCATTCCAAACTTTTCAAGAAGATTGCGAGAATACTTATCTTGATTGATAAAGATTCCTTGTCTGCTTTGAAGAATATTTAATCCCATAAAATTTTTAATCGTCCCCATCATGCTCATCTTAAACTGACTCTTCGTCATATTCTCAAACTCATTCGACAATGTAGGGTCAGTAGAGCAAAAAATAATATCATCGACATAAATTTGAACAAGCATAAGATGAATCCCAACTTTCTTTCAAAGGAGACTGGGATCAACTGATCCTTGTTTAAATTTTGATTGCTTTAAAAAATTGGTAAGAGTTGCAACCAGCCGCGTGATGTTTGTTTTAACCCATAAACCGCTTTATCGAGAATATAACAATGATCAGGATATTTATCATTAATAAAACCTAGTAGTTGCTTGACATACACAGTCTCTTCCAGCACACCATTCAGAAAAGCACACTTGACATCCATTTGATAGACATCGAAATCCTTGTGTGCTGCATAAGCTAAAAATATTCGAACATCCTCGATTCTTGCAACAGGGGTAAAGGTTTCCTCATAATCGATACCCTCTTGTTGAGAATATCCTTTTACAACTAGCCTATCTTTGTTTCGAACCACATTACATTCTTTATCAGTTTTATTTTTAAAAATCCATTTTAAACCAATAACTGATACATCTTCAGGTTGTGGAACAAGTCAGCACAGCTTGTTTCGCTCAAATTCAGCAAGTTCAGATTGCATAGAAACAACCCAATCAGGATGTTCCATACTAGCCTTTACTGATTTTTGTTCGATTTTGGAAATGAAAACATTGAACATGAAAAATTCTTGATGAACATTAAGTACCTCATTTCTAGCACAAAGTTGAGCCGTCGTCAATACTCCAGCTTGTACATCACCAAGCACTTGTTCTTTAGGATGATTTATTGTCTACTTATCCAAAGGTGGGTAGGCTGGATCGAAATCCAAAGGTGCATCTTCGAACATATCATCTAGTTCTGAACCTTCACCTACATTAGACATATTATCAAATATATCATGAAAAACTTCAGTTTGTATGTTCGAATCGTTAGGAATAATTCGATTTTGCTCCCCCTCGACGATAGGATCAGAATTATTATGCTCCCCCTCAACATCAGCACTCGAATGATCATGCTCCCCCTCGAATGTATGTTCCCCCTCAACAATAGTACTCGAATTCAAGTACTCCCCCTCCACCTGATCACCTTGCAATACTGGATGAGTTTCAACTTGTATTGGAGAATTCATTGTGGATTGTGAAACATCATCATCCTGAGTTATAGTTGAATCATCAGAATACTTCGAAACTTTAGGAGTCTGATTATCTATAGCATGTACTTCTGCATCAATAGCCCTGTCAGGAAAACTAAAACTTAAGTCATAATCAAAATCTAAAGAATTTGAAACTGATGACTCATCAGAATTTTTGTTTAGAATAGGCTTTTGTTCAAAATTATTTTCAACATGTTTCACAAAATAATCATCAAAAGTTAGATTGAAAGTTTCTTCAATATTCCTTGTTCGTTTATTTGACACCCTATATGTAACATAATTATGCAAATATCCCAATAATATCCCCTCATCAGCTTTTGAGTGAAATTTCGAAAGGTGATCCGTAAGATTCATAATAAAACAAGTGCAACAAAAAACATGAAAGAATTTCACATTTGGTTTCCTATTGTTAACGATTTCATAAGGGGTGATGTTGAAACGACAATGAATAAAACATCGCTTTTGTGTAAAACATGTTGTTGAAACGACTTCAGCCCACAGATATTAGGGTAAATTTGAATATGTAAGCATCCTCCTTGCTGCTTCGCACATAGATCTATTCTGCCTTTCGACAATACCATTTTGTTGTGGTGTGTAAGGAGATGAAAAATTAAGAGCTATGCCAAGATCAGTCATAAATTTATCAAGAAATTGACTCTTGAATTTTGTTCCATTGTCTCTTTTGATCTTCCTCACTTTCTTGCGCAAACTAAGTTTGATATGCTTAATGAAATCGATCGTTACTTGAGCAATTTCAGACTTTTGTCGAACAAAGTACACCCAAGTGAACCTTGAAAAGTCATCAACAATGACCAATATGTACCTTTTATTGTTGAGTGTTTCAACAGGTGAAGGGCCACAAAGGTCTATGTGAAGTAATTCAAGAGGTTAAATGATCTTCAAGTCAATGACAATCGAATGACCTTTACGATGTTGCTTCCCTTGTTCGCATGCTGCACATAATGAATCATTATCAAATTTTAAAATGGGTAAGCCCCGAACAAAATCATTTACCACATATTTATTCAGATTTTTGAAATTCAAGTGAGAAAGCCTGTGACACCATAGCCTACTTAGATCAGACGACGCCTTCGAGAGTAAACATATTGAGGGAACACCAACAATTGGTTTGATATCAATGGTGAAAATATCGCCTTTCCTTTTTGAATTGAGCAAAACTTCTTTGGTTTCTTTATTCAAAATGCCACTTCCTTCTTCATCGAAGACTACTTGATTGTCAGTGCCCATAACAAGTTGTGAGACACTCATCAAGTTGTGTTGAAGACCTTCAACATATGCCACTCGATTAATAGTGATTTTTCAATTCGTTACTTTGCCATATCCTTTTACTTTGCATTTTTTTGTTATTCCCAAACTTCACTACACCAGCATTATCCAGGCATTGATAATCACACAAATTTTCCTTTCGACCTGTAATGTGACGAGAGCAACCACCATCGATGTACCAATGTTCATCGTATTGCTCGTCACTTAACACCTGCAATCAATTAAAGAATTTAGGCCCCTAAGGCTTTTTTGGTCCTTGGTTATTAGAACTGAATGCATTATGAAATGAAGATCCTAAAACCCAATTACGAACTTTAGATTTCAAACTATTGATTTAGTCAACTTTTACAGGCTTAGGTATCGAAATGAAAAAATGTTGGACTAGTGTCTAAGCTCGTAACTATATTTGGTATGTACTTGAACCGGTTGTGCATGGTCCTTTTGGGTTGCCTTCACCAATGCAACTTGATAGGATGATTTATGGAGAAAGAGGATTAATTATGATTTATTAATATATTATATGAATAATATATTAAAGGAGAAATCATATTGTTTAATTGATATTAGTCAAGAATTAATTAAGAATTAGTTTTGTTACTAAAAGACATTAATTAAACTTAGGGGGACTGGAATTGTAATTATAAGATAATTGCAACTGGGTTATGGATCATCTTGGAAAATAAGTTGGAGAAATTCTATGGGAAGCCCATAAGGAATTCGTCCAACGGGTGTTCTAAAGGTAGTCCATGGGCTGCTTGGAGCCTAAGCAGTCAAATTAGGGTTTCCTTGTTTGATAACCCTAATGGCCTCACTATATAAAAACCCCTATGACCCTAAAAACGTGGTGAACTCTTTTGAAAGAACCCTATGTCTTTTTTTGGTGCTCCTCCTCCTTCTCATAAATCATTCTCTTGCTCTTGGTATTTGTAAACCATTAGAGGAGTAACATTTGTGACTCTAAGCTCCAACGAAAGAAGATTGAAGAGATTCAAGCCATTCTTCAAGAGGTACTCATCTAGATCTATTCTTACATGTCAATTTCGAAATTAGTATGCTAGATCTAGGGTTTATGAGTCTTGGATGAATTGCATGTACAATATAGAAATCTAGATCCAACCTTTAGGGTTTGCATGAGCATATAGGATGTTCTTTTGTATAAAACCCATCAGTGGTATCAGAGACTTGATTGGTTTCTATTGTATTTGATGTTTACATGTTCATCCATTGCTTGAAATATCGATTTCTGCCCTCTGCCCGACTTAACTCGGCGAGTCAGCCCAACTCGGCGAGTCCAGACAGTGACTCGGCGAGTCCGGGAGTCAGAGAGAGCGAAAATCGGGATTTTGCTATTTTTGCTGAAGGATAATTACCAAAACCGTTTTTCATCAATAAAATCTGAATTTTATCTATATTTGGTGATTATCCTTATCAAAATAGAAGATAATTGTCAAAATTAAGATAATTACTTGTTTTATAAGATAAATATTAATTATTTGTAATTTTGTTTTTGAATTATCTAGTAAGAAATTGAATTAGGTCAAATTTAGATAATTACCAAATATTTGATTAATTTTAATTATTTTGTGATTTGCTCTAGATAGTTTTGAAAAGTTTCAAAACTTGCCCTTAAGTTTTAGAATTTAAATTTTTTATTAAAAGTGTAATTTTGAAATATTTAAATTCTAAACCCTAATGATTTGAAATGTTTCAAAACTTGCCCTCAAGTTTTGAAATTTAAATTTTAATCAAAAGTTTAATTTTAAAATGTTAAATTCTAAAACCCTAATTTTTTAAAAAGTTCAAATTGCACCCTTATGGTTTTATTAAATTAATTAAGTGTATAATTAAAAGAGAGTTAATAAATCCATGATGATATGGTTTACATTTAATTAAATTAAAAGTGTAATTTGTTAAATTAGACCACATGGTATTTTAAAAGTGTAAAATACACCCTTATACTATATATAAAATTAAAACTCTAATATTATATATGTATAACTTAAATGTAAGTCTTACCGTTAGTAGGCCTTATTCACGAAGCTGGTCTATCAGGGGTGTTTAAGGAAGTGGCCTGTAAAATGACCGTCATTGGGTATCCACTCTTACCCACCACACTCTTGACTAGTGGAGGGTTGTTAGTCGAATAGGTAGGATAGGGCAAACCCTTTCCATTAAAAGTATAATGAATTATAAAATAACTAAATGTTCTTACAAAATTCCCAATCTTAGTTACTTTAGGCAAAACTGAATTTGATGCAATTCCATGAAATTGCACTTTGTACCCTTGCTAAGACATTAGTGGAGCGTGTGTGGTTAACCGGCACATTAAAATGGGTTCTAAGCAAAGGTAGTAAAGGGTGACTTGATTTTTGTCATAGTTCGGTGGAACGTGTGTGGTTAACCGGCACATCGAATAGGTGACTGTAACATTGGGGGCACCATGTAGGTTTGCATGGATATTCACACCCTGTTTAGTGATCCTCGGCATCCCAGTCACAAATCGAGGGGCATATCGAAATTTAAACATGCCATTGAAAATTTCAATGAATCTCAAAGGATCTAGAAGTTTTCAATGCATTTAAAACTTAATCTCTTTTTCGTTTTTCATGGTGGAAAATTAGTGAATCGTCATTCACTTACCTTCAAATGTTCTGCAATTTGGGTTACTGCATCCCTCTCTCAAGTTGTGGAGTATTGTGTTGGGAACTATCCTTAATATCTCATTTGGGTGTTTTACTAAGCACTCAATCAATCAACAACTTGAATTTTCTCCCATTTTGTAGATGTCAAAGTATGACAACTATGGTCTTTCCAAATCCCTTGGAACAAGCTTTCCACATGAAGATGATATTCCACGATTCGATCGAGGAACAAGAGATCATGCTTCACTTCCTCCACCTCCTCCTATTGTTCTCCCTAACCCACAAATTCAAAGGCTTGAAAAGTTCGAGCTCACTCAAGCCATGTTGGCGATGAAACATGAAGATGGAAAACCCGTGTGTGGTCACGTCCTAGGGATGAAATCACACATCGATAAGTTGATAATTTTGGGTGCAACTTTCCCAATGATGTTGGTTGTAGACTGGGTTCTTAAGTCACTCCCTAAATCATATAATAAGTTCATAAGAGAGTATTATACGATGGATATTGACGCCACCCTCATTGACCTAACTTACATGCTTATTGTTGCTGAATCAGATATGATTTGGCAAACTAATGGAGCATATTTGTCTAGTAATTCAACCAACCATGCTTTCGTGGTCGCTCTAGAAGAAGCCACCTGTTTCTGCTGCCAAGAGAAGAGGCGTTAGATACGAAGCTGCCCCGATCACCTGAGTAATCTAAGAGATGGGAGAGTCAAGGAGTATGGCTCTACTTCAGGTAAAATCCACTATCTAACTCCATTAAGTTCCTATTCATTGATTCTTAATACATGATGTGATAAGATTACATTTGGATGTTTTTGTAGGATCAAAGAAAAGAGAGGAAGCTTGATGAAAGAGTGAGATGAGTCTAATAAATTTTTTGAGCTTAGGAAGTTATGATAGATTTGTTAGGAATATTTGATTACATAGTTTTTCAGTTGATTTTGCATTGTAAGGACATTTTTTCCGTTGCTTTTATGAATAAAATAAATTTTTTGGTTTGTCTTATGTTTGTATATCCTTGCAATTAAAATCGTTGTGAAAATTGATGTTTGTGTATTTCCATAAATGGATGTGATTCTTAGTTATGTTATTTATGGAAGTGTCGACTTTCTCTAGGTAAGGAAATATTCCCATTGCCCAAATTTTAATTGGACAGAAGCTTGGAATCATATGATTTAAGTCATGTGATGTATAGCAATCTTAGTACTTCGAAAATTTAAGACTAATTCCTTGACAAAGAGTCAAGTGAAGGACTAGAAGATTGGGTTCACAATATTGTGCACCAGTTGAGCTCATCATAAATATCAACAAGATTATTCATCACATTTATTAAAAGATTAGTGAATATGGTCATGCTTATCGGATTAAGCATGGTTATGAATCATTGAAAAGTGTTAATGAATGACAGAACGAATAAGAAGAATCAATGAAGGCAGAAAGATAAAAGGTATCTCCAATCTAAGAAGAAGGGGGAGTACTTTTGTGTCATGTTTATGATCATCTTAATGATTAAGAACCATATGACAATTCATCCTTTAAGGACACCTTAGTGCACTAGTTTGGCTAAGAAGAGGAATTGAGAATTGTTGTAGTGGTGAAGTCAACAAGATGTATCGTACTTCATTTCAAAATCAAGTCTTAGAGTCATACTCCAAGATTGTGACTTGAGTGACATAATCTTAAGTAGGAATGTTCTTACACTTGCACATTTTGGAAAGTTGTGATGTCTTGAATAAGACAAAGACTAACTAGTAGCAAATTGTGTGTAGGGTTTGTCTTGATATAAACACACACTCACTCTTGGATATTTGTTTTGTCAAGAAATGTTTCTTGATAAGAGAATCTAATATGTCAAGAGGTCAGTGGGAGTCTAAAGATCTTGAAAAGTTTCAAGAACAAATCAAGAAGTAAACCTATTAAACGCTAGCACACAACTTAAGGTTTATAACCTACCGTGTTGACAAAATTTTATTTCTATGCCATTCCAGTAAAGTTACTTATGCATATGAGTTCTACGAATTCTCAATTGACTACATAAGGGCAAACACCTTGTTCAATGAAAGTACATTGACTGGCATAGGTGTGGTGCAAAATAACTTGGAAGCAATGGTGGCACCCTTGATGGCAAGAAATTAAGAATGAACAAGTTCTATCCATAAGAGTTTGAATTTGTCACAAACATTATCTTATGATTATGCTTATGACAAATTTGCATGGATAGGAACACATGCACCATAAAATCTAAGTGTCATAAGGTTTCTCTCCTTCATGAAAATGATTGTGAGGAAACGCTTTCATTAAGATAGATTTTAAGGAGATATTGATTATGTAAATTGCATTCTCAAATTCAATTATGATTATGGAATCCCTCTTCATAGTTCAAATTGTGAGACTTGGCAATTAGTCTGAACATTTGGGACTTAGTAATATAAGTTATGAATTAGTTTAGACACACATGTGTGCTTTCTAAGAAAAGGTGTGTGAGTTTTAGAAGCTTAGATAAAAGGCTTATCGAAGCACATCGTACTGGAAATATGAACTTTGGAAGCCAATAAGTATTGTCTTCTAGAAGTCCAACTATTTTCTGAATATGTGTTAAAGCTAGTGGGAGTATAAATGTTATGCTAGAATGGATATAATCATCATGTTAGTGGGAGCATGATTATTATTATTTTAAGTATTGCAAGTTGACAATATTAATTATAGAAAAACAAAAGTTTCACTTTGCAAAGTTGTAGGGGTTGAAAAGTTGTTTTTGCTATAATTAAGGGAGAAAATGTTGTCTTTTTTTTCCAATCTAAAAGCTTAGATCGAGAAATTTTAATTGAATTTAGTCAAGGATATATTTGTTATTTGCATTCTCAAAGTTCGATTATGATTACGACATCCCTCTTCATAGTTCGAATTTTGAGAACACGACAAATACGAACATTATGACAATATTATAGCAAGAAGCTGATAAAGTATCATGTTTTTCATTATGAATCGTACCTCATATGCTTCAGGTACAAAATCGATTGCATATGCTGCAATATTCGACAATTCTAAAAATTTTCCAAATGCCTAGGGCATTTAGAGGGAAAAAGGGAATAGAACCGGATTTGACTAAAATAATTAAACAACTATCAAGTACAATCTAAAGATTGGCCGCTTGCAAACAATTGGAAGTATAGTCATAGATAGACCATATTGGAATTATTATGAATAGATAAGATTCTATTTAGAATGAGTTGTCATATGGCAAATATGGAAATGTTTCCTTATTGGGAGTTGGACGTTAAGAATCTATGTCTAGATTAGAAACTTCTATGCAAGAAGGATGTTCAAAGGAATGTACTTTGAATGCGAGTCTTCATGACTATGGAATTGTCTTGTAACAATCTCCAATAGAGCACTTTGTGATTTCATTGGCAAAGTCTTGGTGACTTTGGCATTGTGATATTACGAAAGGACCGTTGCATAAAATGTTAGAATCTAACATATTCTAATAGTGGCGAGAATTTTGTATTCTTACAATAATTGATTAGGATTAGGAACTGTGAAATGAGCATCATTGAAAATGTGTGCATTTGATTTATTTTACAAATTTAGGACCATAGGAAAACATAGTGGGCATGCTAAGAGCATGGGACAACTGTTGTTATGATTCAAGTAAGAAGTTCATTAACCGAAACAACTAATAATAAGTAATCAATATGGTGATTAAATAAAAGGTGTTTTATTTATACTCAAAAGTTTGGGGCCATACGGGATTAGTATTATTCTTGTGTTTCACTTTACGTGTTTTGACTTCCCGAATAATAAGATTATTCAAACCCTCCACAGTCGCTCATACTTTGGAAGTAAGTATGAAAGAAGGTTGTCATGAATCCGTCTGTAGATTGAATAAAGCGTTTAGACACAACACAAGTTTGCTGTAGAGTTCATGAGTGCTGCTATAAGATTAGAGTATTGGATTAAACCCACACTCACTTGGATCGCTTCATGGATTTTATCATGAGTGATTAGTGAGACGGTTATATATTATATTCTTGAAACCGAGATGTGTGAGTTGTATCTTACGAGTCGGTTACACATTGATAATATGTAAACACACTAGTAACTTGATGTTATAAAACATATTGTTGTGTGTGATTCGGTGAGTGAGTACAAGCGAGCACTGAGTCGAAGTTTATCCGTTCCTTTTACCCAAAGTGGGATAAAAGCGATATTTGTGGGCCCCTCGATGATTTAGTGATGACACCCTAAGTGCTTGGTCAAGCTGGGACTAAGTTGATGTGTTCAAATGTAGTCTGTTGTCAGTCGTCATAAATCGGAAATCGGGAAACAACTTGTGAACAGAGAGTATGATTAAAATCCATGTCTCAGTTCATACGATATCTACAATGGACGAATATATGATCCCTTATGTAAAGGACAAGTTGCAGATAAGATCAGAGTTCGACAGCGTCTTTGAGAGCTACGATTGCTAATCAGATTGTACTTACATTATAGTTACTAGACTTATCCAAGTGGGAGACTGTTGGATTAGTGTCTAAGTCTGTAACTATATTTGGTATGTACTTGAACCGGTTGTGCATGGTCCTTTTGGGTTGCCTTCACCAAAGCAACTTGGTAGGATGATTTATGGAGAAAGAGGATTAATTATGATTTATTAATATATTATATGAATAATATATTAAAGGAGAAATCATATTGTTTAATTAATATTAGTCGATAATTAATTAAGAATTAGTTTTGTGATTAAAAGACATTAATTAAACTTAGGGGACTGGAATTGTAATTATAAGATAATTGCAATTAGGCTATGGATCACCTTGGAACATAGGTTGAACGAATTCTATGGGAAGCTGATGCGGGCCCTAGTGTGGAGGATCGGGCCCTTGCGTTCCTACAGGCCCACGATCGTGTGACTAAAGGGGCTTCACGAAAATGGCCATAACTTTGGCTACGAATCTCCGTTTTGGGCCTACGACCAGTCAAATCGAAGCTTGGAGCAAAGGGCACGTCTAGATAAGTGCCCGAAGGGGACTTACCCATTTTTGAGTCCATAAATCGCTTTCTAAATGGAGTTATGAGCAATTTTTGTTATTTTTCCTTAGTTTTTGGGTTTTGTTTTTGGGTTTGTATTTGGCCCATGGACTTTTAGGGTTTCATTTTAATTTCTGCTTCTTATTTAACTGTTTTTGATGTAATTTGGATGGTCAATCATCAATTTTATGAACTTTCGATTTTCTCCCAAATTCTGTGTGTTAACCCAGATTTTGAAGCCAATCCCACGGTATTCGTAGAATCAACGTGGTTTTGAAGAGATTGTCCTGGCTATTCTTTTAGAATCAACAGGTTCATTCTTGGTTATCTTTGTGTTGTTTTTTTTGCGCTGCATCAGAAGCCCATAAGGAGTTTGTCCAAGGGGTGTTCTGAAGGGAGTCCATGGGCTGCTTGGAGCCTAAGCAGTCAAATTAGGGTTTCCTTGTTTGATAACCCTAATGGCCTCACTATATAAAGACCCCTATGGCCCCAAAAACGTGGCGAACTCTTTTGGAAGAACCCTAGGACATTTTTTGGTGCTCCTCCTCCTTCTCATAAATGATTCTCTTGCTCTTGGTGTTTGTAAACCATTAGAGGAGTGACATTTGTGACTCTAAGCTCCAAGGAAATAAGATTGAAGAGATTCAAGCTATTCTACAAGATGTACTCATCTAGATCTATTTTTACATGTCAATTTCGAAATTAGTATGCTAGATCTAGGGTTTATGAGTCTTGGATGAATTGCATGTAAAATAGAGAAACCTAGATCCAAGCTTTAGGGTTTGCATGAGCACATAGGATGTTCTTTTGTATAAACCCATCAAAAAATTCAATGGTTTAGAGTCGATACTAACTTTCCCTTTGTCATCGACAATTTGTTGTGACTCAACTTTCGCATTTGGAACAACTTTCCACTTTCGAACAGAGGGATTCGATTCTTTTTAAGAAGAACTACTAGTTTGAGACTCATTTATGTAGCTTTCATAAGCATAATGAATTTCCTCTTGAGAAAAGTTCCCAGATTGATAAGGCTTTCCTTTTCCTTTGAGCCAATGATTGGCATTCTTTACATCTGATTTCCCTTTGGCAAACGAAGCTTTAAATTGTTGCTTCGATACAAGGTTGGAAAAATGAGGTTGTATGGGTTTGTATGGTTCATTTCTCTTCCTATTTACTTCCAGCTTATCGAAGTATCATTTTGGAAACCTCGGTTTTTGGATGTAGTTGGTAACGATTCTGAAAAAGTTTATTATAACCAACATTTGTTCGACTAAAAACTTGTTCATTTGAAAACCTTCTTTGATTTTGAACATCAGCAAAAACTCTTTGTTTATCTAGAGGAAAACCATTTCATTGAAAATTGTTTTTTCAAAACCTTGCATTTTGTTGATTAGGAATGAAATTCCTTTGTTGTTGGTTTTTTTGAAAATTCTCATTTCTTTGTTTTGGAACAAATGGTTTTTGACTTGGTTTTTGAACTTTTGTTTTTCATAAATCTTGTTGTTTTTTAGCGGGTTTGGTCTGAACAAAAGACTTATATTAGAAGAAGTCTTAGCTTGTTCAATCTTTATCCATTCAGATGAATTTGTTAACAAAACTTTTTGTTTCTTACGAGATTTAACTTTTTGCCAATAAACCTTTTTCCTTGCTTTAGTCATCGAAATTCCTTCATCTTTTGAAATATTTTGAATTTGTTCATAAAACATTTGTGCTTTTGTGTTTTGATCATTAGAACTGATTCATTTGAAAGTTTTTCATCATTTACTTTTTCTTTCTTAACCTCCCAAACTCTATTTGGTTTTTGTCTTTGAAAAGTGGATGAGTTTTTGTTAAGATTGTTTTTAACAGTGCTTTGAGTTGAGAAAAATCCTTCTTTCGAAACTGCTTTGTTGTTCTCTACAACAACTTTGTTGATCTTCGATTTTACTATGTCACCATTTCCTAAGGTAACAAACACTTGATTTGGAAAGAAAACATCATTTGTGCATTTGAAGTTTGGATACACCACAAAAAAAATTTCGTGATAATGAGAACCTTTTTCCTTCATTACCTTGTTGAATTTCTCTATTTTCTCATACACTTGGTCAACAACAACTCTTGGAATAGTTGTTTCACTCGGTACATCTTCGTCATAATCTCTATCTGTTTGACTATCTTTGACAATCACATGATAATAGTCACGAACTTTCGATGTTTAGGGTTGGTCAGGGTCAACTTTAACCAAATGATCATTACATATTTCTTTAACCTTAGCCATCGAAGTGACATTAATGACAGATCATTTAGAACAATCAAGAACATCCACCTCCTCAATTTCATTGATATCGTCAGAATCATCTTCGATATCAGCAAAATTGTTTTGAGAGTCAGATGTCGAATGCTTAGTCTTTTGCAAAATTTTCATTTGTTCATTTATGGTCAAGGTTTTATTCAAAATATTAACCAGATCATGTGCATCTAAACATTCATCTATTTTAACAATACCATATGCATATGAGTCATGCGGAACCTTGTCAAACTCAGAAAAACATTTCTCACAGTCATAGGTAGTTGAATCTATCTTTTCCCTTTCGAAAGTCAAGAAAGGTAAATATTTCCTATGATGTTCTTTGCTTATGTCCGAAGAATGATGCAAATCAGTTAATTTGGCATATAGTCTTTTTGCAGAATTTTAGTAGATATTGTGTTGTTTTAACAAAACATGATGATCCAAACTCAAATTTTCTCTATCACAATTAACATTCATAAGCTATAACTCTAAATTGTCTATCCTAGACTTCTTTGATTCCAAACTCCTCTTGGTTTCTAGCAGTAATGATTTTGACTTTTCAGCATCACTACTAACAGACATAAACAAATCATTAACATATATAATAGCTTCATCAAAATCGGATAAAATCGAATTATATGAGCTAGACGGAATATTAAAGGATTCGAGAAGAGAACGTACCTTTGAAGTCATTGGAGACTTGTGAGCTGTGGTAGAAACAAAACATCTTCCAATAGCATTCTCCACTTCCTCTCTTCCCATCTTCGTACACTGCGAACATTCCTCCATGCGTTGGGTTTTACATTTATTCAACATCTGATCCAGATGACCAGATTTGATATGTTCCATCCTCTTCGCCACTTCCTCTAGCAACCAAAGACATCCATTTTGTCTTTGCCTTGCCTTCTTCCAGCTTTGCAGCATAGTAAGCCACATCGTTCACTTTTTCTTTCTTCTCTTCTCTCTTCCTCAACATGCAATCACTTGTCATATGGTTTGCACCATTATAATAATGATAATCAACACTAGAGTCCCCTTTCAGTTTCTTCTCTGGCTTCGCAACCGCAGTCTTGTTATCTTTATACCACCTTCGTCTCCTCTCTCATACCCTTCGCATTTGATGAGTTTCCCTTAAAATACTTTTTCCTTTGAACTTTGAATTGAATGGCTTCATGAATAATTTCTTCACTTTATTGTTTGAGTAAATAGCCACCGCTTGATTCATCAGAATTAAAAATCAGACCTTCATCTTTAGATCCTTCATTCTCAGCTGCTTCAAAATCAACTTCTCTAGCTGTCACCTTCAACATCAATGCTAGAGGACCACCTAAGCTCATTTTTGTTTCTTCAGCAATTTCATTGATCTTGCTTCCATCAACTTTTAGAACATCGTAGACATCACCAAGAGAGAAATTGTCAAAGCTTTGTTGAGTCTTAATCATAAGACTGATATTTCGCCATTCTTTGCGAAGACCCATCAGAAGAGTCAAGTTGAACTCCATTGTTGTGCGAACAACTCCATAGCGACATCATTTGAAGATTAATTCATTTAGACGATCATAGTAGTGTTGAATGTTTTCACCTTCTTTTTGTTTGAATTCTCCTTGCTCAAGTAGACATTACTTAACAGAGCTCTTCTTCGTCTTCTCACTCCCTTGATAATTACCTTTCAAAGTATCCCAAATTTCTTTAGAAGTCTTGCAACCACGCACCTAGTTGTAAACCACAAGTCGAAGAGCACCATGGAGTTCATGCAAGAATCTTTTCTCATTTTTCATCTAGTTGTTTGTTTTTTGACCAACATTTGTATTAAAACTTGCAGTTCCAACTTCTTGTAACAGAATTGCAAGATGAATTCCATCATTAATGCATTCCAGAGATCTACATCGATTCCATTCAAATAGTTTGCTATCCTTTCAGGCCATTGATCATAGTATTCAGGAATCAACATAGGAATTTTGGTTGAAGAACCAAGAAGATGAGAATAAGAATTCATCATGTTCATGTTGAAGTTCGCCGTTGTTGTACGGACACAAAAGTTGAAAAACTTCAAAAAGAGGAATATAATAAATTATTCTTCCAGAAATCAATCACGGAACACTCAATTTAACAAACTAAAAGCAGAATCGAATCAATACAGAAGATCTGTAAAGATTTTAATATCAAAAGTACAAAATATTTTGAATCTAGAACGAGATACAAAAACTTTTAAAAACTCGAGAAAATCAGAAAAAAAAAATGTATGAATCCCGCTCTGATAACAAACGTTGTTTTTAAGAATCGAGTATATGAAATGAAATCAGAGTTTAGATTGAATCATGAACACAACGAGTAAATAAGATTTGGATGGCTGAATAATACTTCTGAAGGTTATAGAGAACGAATAGAGTACGAACAATAGAATGCTCAAAAAGTTCCTCTAACTCTAGAACCTATTCCTATTTATAGGGATTCAGAAGCTAACAAAAAATACATAAAGGCTAAAACTCTTAAGCTTCGACATACAAATGTGCCTTTATGAAATACATACAACATACCCTGAAATACAGACTTTGAAACTAAGATACACTCAAAACCCTTCGACACCTCACAACATAATTCGATCCCAAAATAATCACATGTGATTAATCAATGTTTAGCATCTATGTTAATGTCATTATTATACTCATATCTTTTATCACATGTTATTAACCAATTTTTAAAAAAGTATGTTAATGTTTATTTTTTTAAATGCTAATCAAATATTAATAACTTACTATTCACTTCCTTGCAAATTGAAGAACCACTCACCAAACATTTCTTCTTTTGTTGTTAATTTTGTTTTCAAGCAAATCTCTATGTTTTTATATAGAGACCTCCTTACTTCGGTTGGCTTCTTCTTTCTTTGTTGCCAAGGTTGTTGAGTTACATTTTTCTTTTTTGTAACCTCAGGCAAAGTCTCTTTATTTTGTTGTTTCGAAATCACAATTTTTATCTTCGGCTGGCTCTCCCTTTTTCGATGTGGCACATCTTTCACCACAACTTCTTTATTGCCTTAATCTTTTTCTTCTTCACCAGTATTATGGAATTGATATATGATTATAACTGTTAGAAATATATTAGAATCATAATTTTAAAAAACTTATAATTACTATTAATCACATATGATTGTAAGTTTAAGTAAACTGATAATTAGTTTTAATCACATGTGATTGTACGTTTAAGAAATAATGAAATCATATGTGATTACCTTCATAAAGATATGATATTGTACAAACAGACAAAAAAAATATTTACATCTGTCATGTCTAGGGGTGTCAACTGGCTTATGTTGCGATCATACGAGGGCATCATACTCTTTTATTTTTTTCTCTTTGTATTCTTTCTTGGTCTTGTCATAAAGAGAATTGACTTAATCATCATTTAATATTTAGGTACTGTTAAACTGTGATGTGTTTCCAAAAATACTTTCAATAACATTTGTTATTATTTTGTTGACATCTTCTTCAAAAACCACATAAACAAAATAAGTTAGTATTTATCACATATGATTAATCATTACTTTTGTTGTTGTTTTTATCAATTGTGATTTAATGTCTATTTTGTGTTTTTTTATTGATTATAATCACATAGGATTAAAACGTAAATATGTTTTTTAACACATATGATTAAAACATAACATGGCTATAGCTCTTAATCATATGTGATTGATTGTCTGTTTAAGTACTGTAATCAATTGTGATTAAAAGTTATGATTATAGTAAAACAAAATAATTTTTGTCGATTATGATCACATATGACTAGTTATATAGGTACAATAATCACTTGTGATTATACTAAAAAATATTAACAATTTATAAATAATATGTTTATATACGAACAAATGTTGTTCAAGGCAGAGTTTTTGTAGACATTAAATTAGTATAATAAGTTAGTATAGTTGTTTGAACATGTAATCATAAGTGATTATAATTGTAAGTGATTTTAATCATTTAATTATTTGTGGTTATAATCATATAATCACATGTGATTATAGATAAATATTTATATGCTTTTCAATAATCATATGAAATTATACTAAAACATATTAACATTTATAGACAATAATTAAAGAAAAGTTTCATAAGGTTTAATCATATGTGATTATGAATTACATCAAAAGATTTTTAAATTCTACAAATTACATACAACAACATTTAAATTAATTAATATATAAAATGTAAATGTCTTTCAATACAATTTTTTATCAGATAAATATGATCAGTACCTTCTCCTTCAACAACATTTGTTCCTATCAATTCTACATATAAGTAAAATATGTTAATTATCAAATATGATTGTACAAATATATTTTTTCATAATTATATATATAGAAATATATAATATTTCCTTTTTTCTTTTCACCAATCTTCCCCTCCATATTTTTCCCCTCTACACCTGATATATAATTAAAAAACATTATTAATCATATATGATTAAATAAATAAATTACACAAAGATATTATATTTATATGTGAATATAATCACATATGATTATAAGGTATGTAATAACATGTGTTTATAATATCTTTTGTCATATGTGATTATTACATTTATGTAATCATATGTGATTAAAAAATTATATTGTATAAATATATTATATTTTGTTATGTGAATATAATCACATGTGATTATAACGTATGTAAAGACATGCGATTATAACATATTTAATCTTATAATTTTATAGTCATATGTAAATTAGAAATATATTCTTATATTTACCTTCTTGAACACTGTTTTGTTCTTCACTACTAATTCCTTTTCATTTTTCAGCATTCATTCATTCTAGATTATGCCCCTCCACACCTAAATATAATTTAAAAAAATTATTAATATTATACTCAGATGTGATTGTAATATATGTAATCACAAAATGTATGTAATCACATATGATTAGAGCGTATTTAATTAAATGTGATTATACATTAAGTAATCAAATCTGATTATTATATATGTAATCGTCTGATTAAAAAAATACACTGTACAAAGATATTAGATTGTTATGTGAATATAATCACATGTGATTTTTATGATATATGATTACAACATTTGTGATAATAATCACATGTGATTACAAGACATGTAATCATATGTGATTATTATATATGTACAAATATATTATATTGTTATTTTGAATATAACTATTTGTGATTATTACATATGTAATCATATGTTATTAACAAAATATTATTTTATAATCATATCTATATTACAAATATATGTAACCATATGTAATCATATTTACCTTCTCCAACTCTCTTTGGTTCTTCACTATTTCTTCTTTCTCCTTTCTTAGCATTTCTCCCTTCTGTATTCTTCCCCTCCACACCTGAATACAATTAAAAAAATTTATTAATAATTTGTGAATGTAATCACATGTGATTACATGCATTATAATTACATATGATAAAATACCTTTATAATCTTATATGATTATAATATATGTAATCACGTTTGATTATAATATATGTAATCATATGTAATCATATGTAATCATATTTACCTTCTCCAACTCTCCGTGGTTCTTCACCAGTTCTTCCTTCTCCTTTCTTAGCATTCTTCCCTTCTATATTCTTCCCCTACACACCTTAATACAATTAAAAAAATTATTGATAATTTGTGAATGTAATCACATGTGATTACATATATTATAGTTACATATGATAACATACCTTTATAATCTTATGTGATTATAATACATGTAATCACATTTGATTATAATATATGTAATCATATCTACTTTATTAATCTATATTGTTGTTTACCTCCTCCTTCAACATTTTGTTCTTCTTGATTATCATTTTGTTTTTCTTCATTATTACCATCTTTATCATTTTCAACACTTTCATCATGTAAATTCATGTCATCCAAACCTTGATCATTATAATCAGTTTCGTCTACCTCACCATCTGTATATAATAAAAAAATTTATTTATTCACATGTGATTGTAAAGAAGTTATTTTTAACTATCATATATGATTCAGTAAAATATTACTTACCTGCTCTTTCAATATATGCACGTCCCTCGTCTTTATTTTTTCCTTGTCGCTCCTCTCCTCCTTTAACATTATCATTTTCTTCTCCCATACCTACATATAATTTAAGATACATATTTAATCACATGTGATTTTATAGAATTTTTTTTAAATACACTTACCTCCTTCAATATTTTCCCGTCCTACATTCTTTTTCTTTTCTTCATCATTATCATCTCCATTATAATCTTCATCATTATCACTATTGTCATCTTGAATATCATCATTCCCATTTTTTCTAGATTATCTTCATTCTAATCTTCAAAAATTGCATCAAAACTAATTTACAAATGATTCAAGGTTATATTTTCTACGAATTTATTTATTCCATCTTCAATCAGCATATCTAACTTCCTATACTTAATCATAACTATTTCCTCATAATCCTACATAATAAATGAAATTATATACACACACACATACACATACACACACACACACATATATATATATATATATATATATATATATATATAATTAAACATTAAACATACTAGTAAATAATGATAAGTTTCATATAATTGTTGCAATTAAATTTACCTCCTCATTCAATTCTTCCTCAACAAACTCATCGTTAAAATCCCCTGATCCAAAATTGCCAAGCTCATCCTTTTCAAAAGTTTCTCTCATCTTTATCTTCTCTAAAGTCTAGTGGCAGATCACTGGATGTGTTCTTTCAACCTTAAGTACATCAGATTTGATTATGACTAGATAAAGCAACTGCAAAAATAAATAAATAAACAAATAAAATCTATATATATATATATATATATATATATATATATATATATATATATATATATATATATATATATATATATCACATTTGATTTCATATTTGTAACAAACATTAATAATCATATATGATTTTACAATTATATGTGATTTAACGAGATTGTTTTTAAAATCACATGTGATTATATGTATTTAGGTTTAAATTTATTTAAAAATATACTTTTAAATCATATGTCATTATAGTTATTCATGTTTTAATTTTGTAACAAATTTTATTAATCATATTTGATTTTACAATCATATGTGATTTAAGAACTTGACATTCAAATCACATGTGATTCTTGTTACTCATGTTAGAACATATGTTATAAATAAATAAAAATCATATGTGATTTTAAAGATATTTAAATAGAGTAAAAGATATTAAACGTACCACCAAATAAGCACATGGTCCATTAAAATTTCATGTTGGATTGGATGGATCAAAAGACTGTTTGTTTTTAACCAAACAGTCTATCAGATAAGAACACCAGTTAATGTTGCTTATTTTTGTCTTGCTTGTTATGTAGTTCAATGGGTTAGTGTTTGTTTTCCCTGGGGATCTTGATTCTATCAGCGAGTTGATCAACAAAGCTATGAAATTCATATCTGCCTTGTTAGTGGAAACAATCTTCATCTTTATATCTTGAAGTCAAGTCATCTTCTTGTCTTCAAACTGGTTTGTCCATTCTTGATAACATTTATCTTCTTTTGTTCTGAATGGAAGTTTTGAAAACTATTTTCTTCCCAATGGAAATCCAAGAATTTATTTCACCGATTCTTTGGTGACATCAATCACTCCTCTTTGAAGAACTATCTTCTTTGTCTCTGAGTTAAAATTCTTAAGAACAAAGCAGCTTAAGGCCCCTTGGACCTCTTTCATCTTCATCTTTCATATCCCCACAAAACCCATCTGTCTCACAGAATCTTTTTGTACTTCATTGAAGCCCTGTATAACGGATAACAAAGCTCTAGGTGTACACCTATCATCTAATATATCAATCAATGAATTTAATTCATATGTTACAATGAGAATTAATGAAGTTATTATACATGTTTTATAATTTAATCACATGTGTGCTAATTGAAAAAGACATGAAATATGTTTTGAATAATCACAAGTGATTGATTTTTGAATCATATATGATTTAATAAATTTTTGTATAATCACATGTAATTGAATTTTTCGTATATAAATGATTTTAATCACATGGTGATTCATTTTTGAATCATATATGATTAATAAAATTATTTAAGAATTAGAAGTGATTAATTTTTGAATCATACATAATTTAATAAATTATATTTTTTGTATAATCACATGCGATTTATTTTGTTCTTATATAAAAGATATTAATCACACATGATTTAATAAAGTTATTATTAAATCACATATGATTTAATAAAATTATTTTTTGTATAAAGTTGTTAATCACAAAATTATACATGTTGCTGATTGTATCAAAATGCTTCTTTACTATCTTCTTCATTCTTTTCTTTATCTCTTTTGTTTCAAAATCAGAATCTTCTTCATTTTCATCAAGTAGTTGATATTTTGTTTTTGAAGTTATGGCTTTTCTCTTCCTTGACTCGTTTTTTTTTCAGTTGTTATGAAAAAATAATCATATATTAATACATTTATAACCACCAAAAAGTTTTAATAATGAAGTAATAATTAATAATTATTTAATTTTAAATACATATTATAATCATATGTGATTGAATTATACATTTGTCGTGTTTTAACTTCGACCTTCGCTCTGTTGTGTCTTCTTCATTTGCTCTTTTTCCTTTTCCTTTAGAAAGACAAATGATAAAAAAGAATAAATTATTATGAATATATATTTAATTATATGTGATTAAATATATTGTTATCACTATATGTAAATCACATGTGATTGAATATCATTTTTTGTAATATAAATAATGGTAATCACATTTGATTATATAAGATTTGTGTTTTTATGTTTATAATCATATGTGATTGAATTTATAAACCATGTTTAGGAGCATAATCATATGTGATTTAAATATACCTTTTTTTGTCTATTATTGTTTCATTTTCTTCTGTAAATAGTACGATAGCTATAATCAAATTCATATTTGTAAACAAATCAATAATAAATAAGTATAAATATAGATGTAAATCACAATCAATAAAAAATGTTATTATACGTTCGTCGTGTTTTTGTTTGGACCTCTTTTCTGTTGTGACTTCTTCACTCACTCCTTTTTCTTTTCTTTTAGTTTTTCCTGAAACATATAAATATAGATATTAATCACATGTGATTAATCATGTTTTTTGCATATAAAAGTATGTAATCACATTTGATTAAAAACATAGTGTGATATGTTTATGTGTATAATCATATGTGATTGAGTAGTAAATTTCTCATTTTTTTTCTTCTGTTGTTCTCTTTATTTCTTCTGTTACGCTCTCATTTTTTTTTCCTTTTTGTCCTCTTGTCTTGGATTTTCTGAGATATAAAAATACATATATAATCATAAAATGAGAAAAGTCAATTTTAATCAGATGTGATTAAATATACCTTTTTTCAACTTTCTTTTGTGGTGATTTTCTTGTTGTTTTTGTTTCGGCAGGTTGTTTCTTTGTAGGCTTTTCCTTGTTTTGTTCTGAAAAAATACAGATATAATTAGAAAATCATATTTGATTACACACATAAAATATATGAAGCACAACTGATTATTGAATGATTTAAGTGTTACCATTTTGATTTGTTCCTCTGGCTCACTACTAGAAAAACAGCCTTTTACGACGCTCATTGCGCGTCATAAAACGCTCAGTCGACGCGCAAATGCGCGTCAAGGAAGGCCCTGTCATAAAGAGAGACGACGCGCTTTTGCGCGTCGTCTATAGACGACGCGCATTTATGACGTGCATTTATGACGTGCATTTACGACGCGCGGTTATGACACGCAATGCGTATCAAGGAAGGCCCTATCATAAAGGAAGACGACACGCATTTGCGTGTCGTAACCTTACGACGCGCGTGTTTATGACACGCAATGCGTATCAAGGAAGCCCCTGTCAAGAAAGGCCATGTCATAAATGAGGACGACACACATTTTTGCGTATCGTAATTTTAAATTTTTTTAAAAAAAAATTATTTATAGATTTACTGGTTTTCAAATTAAATTTGAATTTCATGTCTCATAATAGAAAATAAAATTCCATATACAAAAAATACAACACATTGCACAAAAGTTAATGTCATACAAATAATCATTCAAATAGCATCAAATAATCATTCCAATAGTAGACAAATGTAACATTTCAACATTTTTTATATAATTAACTAAATTATTAGCCAAATTTCCTAAAATACCAACATACTTTTCTATGAAGAGCATTAACATTATTCTTTTCCATGAAAAATTTCAAAACCTGCATAATTAAATTAATGTGTAATCAGCTACATGTCAATATATAAGGTAGGTGTAAAAGAAAAAGTTACAAAGCCCTACAACATCAAATATTCATCACACACATCAAATCTAAGTTGGATTTCTCAAAAACTTAAAGAAGATTGTTTAGGAGAAAAAAAATACTAACCTAAACACTTGGGGAGATCCCACACAGCTATAGATGTTGGTGTACATTCGGTTTGACAAAGTTGATGATTTTCCTCATGGTTGACATTCATTGCAAGCATCCATGCACCGATAGTAACATCCTCATTGCTGAACATCCGGAAACTGATAGATAGAATATTTTAATAAAACAGTAACACAAAGATATCTTATACTACAAATATGAATATGGTAAGTGAAAATGTGAATAAATTGCCTGTTGTTTCTAAGAGCAACCAAGCTCGCAACATCTGCAGAGAGAGAATAAATTGGACCATAAGCTTGCAACATATGAAGAAATATTCTGACCCAAGCATATACCCTAGAGGCTCATACCTACAAAATATGAACATAAGAATTCTTCTCAGAATCCACAAAAAAGTAGAGAAGATCTTTACTTTGAAATGTGCCAAGCTTGTCAAACTTGGAGCAGGAAACCGTCATTTTCCTGGATGTCATCCTCAAGAACTTTAATATATCCTCCTCAACTGCTAAAAATAGTCGTAATGTGTTGAAAGAAAAATTCATGAATATATCTGAAACTGCAACATGGATATTTGTTTTCCCAGAAGCATTTGAGAACTTGATAGAAGTATCAAAAGGCTCTAAAATTCTGATCCCATTGCTCTCCATAGTTAAACCAATAGCATTTGCACTCATTTCTATTGTATCGCCCTTCAACACGAGCCTATAATAGACAGCAGATAAACATGAAAGATTTTTTTAGTAATTTGATCATTTAAAAAGTAAATCATAAATCTAGAACAAAACCCTCAACCTCCAGCTTATAAACATGAAACAAAACAAAAAGTTATTCATAAAAGAATCATTCTATCTCTCTCTCAAAATATGAACATAAGAATTAACCTACTCCCTTCAGATTTCTCTCAGAATGTACTGGCCTCTTTCCTTCAGTTTAGAATATATTGGATATAGGTTTCCAGGGAGCCAGGTTTTGGACCCATCCACCACATACAAACTAACACACCCAAAATGGAATGAGAAAATAGTGTGCTTACTCATTTTATTAAACAAATAGTGAAGACTTGTTAATCAAAAATAGAAGATTTATGTTTAACCCTATTTAGAAGACAGACATTCATTTAGGGATAGAAAATAATAAGAAAAATGATAAATAGACTATTGCAGAATCATGTTTGAGTTTTAGTACCTATATATATGCCAGAGAAAGGAACAAACTTATAAGCATTTTTTCAATACCCAAATTATCCAGTAACATGCAACACTAGCGTTAGTATGAAAAGGACCAAATACAAAATTCAATCAACAAAATTCAAGAAGGCAAGAAAGAGAGACCTCCATGGTTGCTCTGTTTTATTTCCAATTCCATCCATATTGTATGCGACAGCAGGAACATCTTCAGAGCTTGCACTCACTGGAGGGAAGCTTCTCATGCTGATGGAAGTCTTAACAGAGCCTTCCGCCTCTTCACCATCATTTATGTTTTTCTCTTCTGCCTTTATCGACATCTCCTTCGCCATCATCACACCATGAGCATCCCTAAAAAACCAAATAATAATAATAATAATAATAATAATAATAATAATAATAATAATAATAATAATAATAATAATAATAATAATAATAATAAAATTAGCAGACTAAGAAGAAAACAATATTTATAATCTTTCCTAGACAGACAGGCAAGAGAAAAAAGTATATGACCTGACACAGGAGAAATAAAGATCCACACAACTCTCAATGAATTCAGCTCGTCAACAAACTGTTTATTTTTAGAGATTTAACCTTGACTTCAGCACCTTGAGTGAAAAAATATGCAAAATCTGCATCAGCTACCAACCCACAGACAATCTCTTTAAAATCATGAACCTGAATACAATGGATTCCTTCTTGTTTGATTACCCATACCTGGTGAAAAAATATAAATTGTTAAAAATGGTGAAAGTTACTCATCAAATACAATCTTTAAAACAAAAAAAAAAGTAACACTTTTTTTATCTTTTATTAGAATTAGGTATAAAGTAGTTGGTGAAAACTGAAAAAACTGTAGGTGAAGTAATGTCTTCAACAATTGCATTCTTGAATTCTTCAAGAGTCCATGAAGAGGACATGTACACCTTTCTCATTTTCACTGCTGCTTTTATTCGATCCCTATCCTCAATGTACTATTTTATATAATAAATATTAGCAAACAATTCAAAAATATAAAATATTATATACTCAAAAGTCAATAGGGTTTAAAAAACTACCTATTTCTCTAGCTCATCTAATACATCTTCAAAAAGATCTTTTGGGGAGGCACCTGAACTGTTTGATGCCACTGCTAAATATGCAGGTAATTCTTTTACCTATAACCCAAAACAAAATAACAAACGTAACACAAAATTAATCCTAATGTCTTTTTTTATAAAAAAATATAAAAATTTTATTGACTTACTTTATTGCAATATTCACGCCAATGAGATTTTGAAGTCAGCATTCCAGAAGCAACATGCTCTTCCATCCACATGCCCTTCCATCAGCTTAGGGAAGAATGGAATTGCTAATTCCAGGCTACTGTACAGGAGGGCTTGGAGCCATTGAATTCAGTTGAGATGGAGGGCTTGGAGCCATTGAATTCAGTTAGGGTTTTCTTTCTTTTCGTATGTAACCCTAACTGATTTCAAAGGAGCGTTAAAGTGTAATAACCCACCCATATGCATAATTGACATGATCTGATCAAGAAAGATGAAACAGAGCAATTGTTGAAATAAAAGATGAAGGAAAATAGACCTGGGTAAGAAGGCGTTTTAGGCCCATCTTTCTCCTTCTCTTCAAATCAAAGGTCAGATCTTTGTCTCGCTCTTTCTTCCTCGAACAGAAATTTCAAAATAGATGCTTGGTTCAAAGGCTACGCGCTTTCAGCGAGAAATTGGTGGGTTTACGAGAGAGGGAGGTGAAATTGTCGGAGATGAGGGGCTCCATCGGCTGGGTGACGCTGGAAAGCGTTGGACGGTGGGGCGGGGCTAGACGGAGGTCAGAGGTGGGAGACACCAGCACCAAGAGAAACGTCGGAGGTAGGAGAAGCTGTCGACGTCGAGAACCGAGAAGAAGAGAAAGGGTTTGTCGAAGTAAGAAGGAGAGAAAGGGAAGTTGAAGAGAGAATGAGCAGCACAGGAGGGCATAATCGGGGCAAGTTCTTGAAAAAAAAGCCCTAGCTACTAGGGAAATTAAAGTGGAGGGAGAAAAAAAAGGAAGGCGGGGATTTTAAGTTTTTGTGATTTCATTTTCCCCGGATGGAACGCGCGCGTTCTATTAAAATTTATAAAGCGACGGTCGTAGACGACACGCAGGTGCCCTCCGTGTTTTTATTTTTTTTTTGTTTAGACACTAATTTTAGGGCACGCAAAAATGCGCGTCTGAAATCCTTTAAATTTTGGAAGAGATGACATTATTTTTTAGACACTCACCTTTGCGTATCATAAATCACTGCGTGTCATGGTTCGCGCGTCGTAAAATGCTATTTTTCTAGTAGTGGATGTTGCTTCAGTAAATTTTTTAGCAGTAGTCTCTTTATTGGTTTCTAAGATGTACAAATACATGTATTATAAGAAAATCATATATGACTATTTCAAGTCATGACAAATAAATAATAAAGTGTTTATATAGATTGCGATCACATGTGATTCAATCTTTATTATATGTATAATTTCATTATAATATAAAATTCATCAACAAATCATATATGATTGAACATAGTCATTGTCATGTAAGATTGTTCATAACAGATTATAATCACATACGATTGAATATGTTTTTGACATATATATATATATATATATATATATATATATATATATATATATATATATATATATATATATATATATATATATATATATATAAGATGATAATCACATGTGATTGAACCATAATATGCTTTTTATGACAATAATAACATATGATTAATGAATAAAACTTGTTTTTCTAATCATATGTGATTTTAATCATATATTATTAAAGCTATTATGAGTATAAAATGTGTAAATGACATATGAAATTAAATCATAATTGAATGTTAATCATATGTGATTAATACAGATATTAGTAAACATCAAAAAATCATATATGAGTAAACATCAAAAATTCATATATAATTAAAGACCGTCAAATATATTAATATAACACAATGTTAATCATACGTGATTTAGAACATAATATTACCTGTATCGAATTTTTTTGAACACATTTTTTTCTTTTCTACATTTTTTCATATGTTTTTGGTTTTTCTGCATGTATAAATATCGTCGTAATCAGTTGATAAACACAATAAATAGTCATTAAATAATAACAGAGCATAATAATAATAATAAACATGGTAAACAAATAAAATCCACTATTGTTCAACTTTATTAGGTGAATAGTTCGTATATAATTACAAATGATCAATCGATATCTTCATAATCAAAAGATAACACTCGTAAATGAAAAATAGGGTATACAATTTTAAAAAACCTACATAAAACACTCGATAAAATTTAAAATCGAGTCTTATCAACTAAAATCATTCAGTAACTGTTTATATTTCGAAATAAAGAGTGATTAATCAAAACCAAAACATAACAATAAAAAAAAACCCTAGATAACAGATAAAATCCACTATTATTCAACTTTATTAGGTCAATAGTTAGTAGATAATCACAAATGATCAATCTATATCATCATAAGCAATAGATAACACTCGTAAATGAAAAATATAGCATAAAATTCAAAAAAAATTTTACATGAAACACTAGATAACATTTAAAATTGAGTGTTATAAACTAAAATCTTTCGGTAATTGCTTATATTTTGAAAACAGATAAGGACATGTCAAATACTAATGTAAAGTTCATTTTCCAATTGTTGTAAGTTCAAAACAAAATCAAGGAATGCGTCGATTTTTATCTTGATCTAAAGCATTTATTCTCGGGAAATCAGTCGTTCACGACATTTTTTATTTTATCAAACTTTTATTGTTTGATTTTGATGATTATCGGTGAAGATTTAGGGTTTTTCCACTGTTTTTGCAAGGGTTTTCTTTCAGGTAAAGTAAAGAGAGAAGTTATGGGGAACGAACCGAGGAGGAATCGAGTAGTTATGTGACAAATGATTCAGTCTCGTTTTGCATTTACAATATTACCCCTGCGTTTTTAAATTATTATTTGTTTTTGTAGCTAGTTTTTGAATTAATTACTAAATTGCCACCTTGTCAAATTAAAAGGTAACTTTTGTTCTCAAATGTTATCACGGGAAAAATATTCTTGAGTGAACGCTCCTTTTATATATATATATATATATATATATATATATATATATATATATATATATATATATATATATATATATATATATATATATATATAATGTTGTTGGTACATATAACAACTTATTGTTGCTTTTTATTTTATATGACCAATATGAAAAGTGTCATATGAACCTCTATGGGGGGTTTGTATACCGAATAAAGTCAATTTATAAAGATACTACACAACATGTTTTAATTAATGAGTCGCATCATGTTGTGATAAAACAAATATCACGTGGATCATTTATGTTAAAAATTACTGCATTAAATCACCAAATTGCTCTAATATAAATATTAAATATTTTAACTTAATAAGTTTGGTTCAAAAACTCAAAATGAATCTAACTAACATTTTTTATTAAAATTTCACCTAAAACAATAACATCTATTAATGTGATGTGTATTTAATTTATATTTTTCACGTTTAACACTCGTCATAATCTAGTGTATATATATATATATATATATATATATATATATATATATATATATATATATATATATATATATATATATATATATATATATATATATGACAAAAGTTTCATTATTTATGTATATATTTTGCACTTTCAAAAGTGAAGAGCAAAAACGACTCAACATGCACTCGATTTCTCGTTTACCAAAGGTGTAGTTTTTTATAAATATCTCATAAAAATTCCACTAAAAGTATTTTATTTTATTTTATCCGTCTGTCTTTACCTAATTTTTTTCCTTGTTTGTTTTCTTTCTCTTTGAGTAACCTAATTGTTCCATTATCCAAGAAACATGTACTCTTTATAGGATTCCACAGTAACATGCATCAATATATAACACCTTTTTCATGTTTATTGGAGCGTTCAGTTATATATATATATATATATATATATATATATATATATATATATATATATATATATATATATATATATATATATATATATATATATATATAATAGCGATAAAAGTCATTTTTTATGGTTTCAGCATTTGAAAATATTTAAGCTTTCAAGACCGGCAATATTCATATCAATTAATAAAGTGGAAACTACTCCATCTCTCAATAAAATTGAAAAATCATTAAA
This sequence comes from Lactuca sativa, assembly GCF_002870075.4. Taxonomy (NCBI): domain Eukaryota; kingdom Viridiplantae; phylum Streptophyta; class Magnoliopsida; order Asterales; family Asteraceae; genus Lactuca; species Lactuca sativa. The sequence goes on from NC_056629.2 coordinate 20,528,185, forward strand.
TAACTAATTTTAGTTAAATATCTAAGAGCATTGGATATGGACCGGTGTTATAACGTCATCTTACATGTCACATCAATTTTAACACCACCATAACACCATGCAGGAAATGACCTTCCCTGTGTCATGACGCCGTTTTCGTGTGTCAACTCATCTAATTCGTTTCTCGTTGTAACCCACACCGTATACTCTAAGTGATCATTAATAGTGAAGAATAACATATTCTTATAATAAAGTAATTATAATCGGTAATATATAATATTGTTGTATCCTTAATAAAATAATGCTTATTGGGAAGAATAATGACGGACAGAGCCTTAGCAAAATAGATTGTTTTTTTTGTTTGCAGCTCGTTTATTTTGGCCTCGACTTCGGTATTGGCTCTCCCTAGGTATCGTTCAAATTATTTCCCTATACATTTTCTCAACATTTTTTTTTGTGTTATATAATAGTAAAACGATATGTATTCCAAAAACATGGTCGTTCCAAACATCTTTTGGGCCCAGGTCGAGAGCAAAAAATGAACCCTTAAAATACACAAATTTCATCAAGTTTTTTACAATAACTCAATAATTGTAAGAAAATTATTTGTACTATCTTCTAAATATAAAAATTTCCATAAAAAATTTGGGCCCTTTTAAAAGATGGGCCCTAGACGGTCACTCCTATCGCCCACCCTCTGGGACGGGCCTGTCCAAAAACTAATGAAGTAGTTCCGAACGTCTAGGGTTTTTTTGTTTAAAACATGTATTAATTAGTTGAGTGTTTGTCAATAGTTAGGGCCTTGATGTGGTATTTATATTCCATTTATGTAGCTTTAGTTTTGTAGAAATGAGTGTCTAAGATGTTAATCTAGTCTTGAACATAAAAGAACTAGTCCACAATAAACCTATTTTGAATATGATGAACTTGTCTGAAAAACGATGAACTAGCCTTGAACACCAATTGCAGAATTTGTTGTACTAACTTGTTTTACTATCATTTAATTATGACACAAAGCTTCGATGACCATGACATGCAAACTCAAGTTAGTTCAAAAAGTTCGTGTGAAGCTACGTGTGAAAATTTTTAGGGAGTGTTGGTGATTTGTTATTATCAATGTTATTTAAGTGTAATAAGATTACTTTGTTGACCAAAAGCGATCTTGATAAATACTAAACAAGTAAGGAAGGTATGGAATACACATTTGTTTAAGTTTGATCAAGTATCAAAGTACACTGTCATTTAGGGGCTTCGCCCCTGAACGAACGGGGGTCCGGGGCAGCGTCCCTGGGAGCGGGGTCCAAAGGGCAGCAGCCACTGGCGGGTTCCAAGGGGCAGAGCCCCTGGCTGGGATCGAGCTGTTAGAAATCCGGTTTTTTTAAATAATTGACATATTTTTTACTTTTATTCAGTTGAAAGATGTTGATTACATTTTTAATGACTTATGACTTGATGAGTTATCAAACAAGTATGTAATACGAGTATGGAGAACACATACCATTAAGACATTTTTTCGTTTTCAAACTTATAAAAATATGAATATTTATTTCTAGTCTTCGTTTTTAAGTTATGTTAATGTGAAAATATTTGTTGGTTTAGTTTATGGGGAATACTCTAGGAATATATTTTTTTAGTTTATTTTATCTACTAATTATAATTTAAATACAATATTTAATATTTATAATATCATGTTATATACTAATTTATATTAATTAATCATAAATAGAGTTTAATATCATGTATTTGACAATATATATAAGTTATAAAAATAGAATATTCTAAAAATATATTTTTGGGGGTAAAAAATAAGATAGAAAATAAAAGAGGGTTGGAGATGAAATATTGTTTACTCAATTTTTTACTCTATGAGGAAAAAATGAAAATGGATATCAGATGGTCTTATGTTAACATTTAAGTTTGTTTAACAAATCGACACCTAACTATCAGAATACATCTAAAATGAAAGCTTAAAAATGTGCATGCTTTTCATTAATAAAAATGATCATTAAAATTTTTCATACATACAAACTTACTTATAATTACATTTTTTTTAACTAAAAATCTAGAGTCAAACAAGAATTTTGCTCTCTCTCCATCTACATATGCTTTTACTCAATTCATTTTCTTTACAATTTTTCAAAACTAAAACTTTATAATAACCCAACCTTATGTTAGACTTGTTTATCTATTGTTCAACATCATGGATTTCTTTTTTAGTGTCAACCATCCGTTTTTTTTTTTTTTTTTTTTCTTTTATAGCTTATATAAAAGAGAGTTTAATTTTGGGGTTAGTAGTTAAAACACATTTATTGAGCAAAAAATAAATTAGCCTTTTAAATTAATCAGCAAAATCATTGACTCGACGTGCATTTGCGGTGAATTTTGCTAAGGTTTTAACTTGGTTATTAAAATATTGAACAAGATGGTAGGTGGGGATTCTAGTGGCTTTATAAAGGGTTAAGAAAGTGTTTCATGTATCATTAAAGTGGTACGTGGGGATAATGTGGTAGCTGGAGTTAAAGAGCACACACGGTTTTGCCATGATGCCCGGTGTCAGGGACGGTTTTGCCTAGATGTCCGGCAACACCTAGTTCCTGAGTATGCAGTAGAAATTTTTTTGATTTTTTTTTATATATTGTGCCACTACATAAAAAAACGGCAACTCCGTAAAAAAACTGACAACTACGTAAAAAAAATTGTCACTCTTTTAGATCAATCAAGTCCAAAAATATATTTACAACTTAAACTTATTAATTAGTAGTCTAAAAATTCTATTAATTTTAACCCAAAAAAATAAGTAAAATAGCTCAATGGCATTTGGATAATTGGATCCTTTGATCCAATTGGGAGAATGGGAGTTTGGACTGGACACATTTCCGACAGAAGCAAAAAGAAGAAGAAAAAAAAGGCATCAAGACTAGACGCACTGTGTTCTCAATCAGCACTTCGCTACTTCATATGTCAACTCGACGACTTCGTTGCTCGCTGCTTGATGCTTCCATGAGTTCCATTGCTAATTCCTTTTAATTTCCTGAGTGCCTTGTTGATTGAGTAGTAAAAATCGATTTCCATTTGTTAAATTCGACTCCAAGTAATCTCCAAGCCCTGACTAAGAATGAAGCAAATAAGTTTTTGAAAATAGAAATTTTACCAATATGTTTAGGATGAAATCGAAATTGCTATGTTTATCTTGAATTGGTGGAATTGCTATGTTTTTATTGATGTTATTGACTTATTGATTGATTAGGTGAAATAAAATTTTTGTGTCTTATTGTCTTTATTGAAGTTCAATTATGATTTGGTGTAATTTGTATCTTTGTATTGAAGCTATTGGATGATTTGGTGAAATTATTACTTATTTAGCTTAATGTTGAATTTTAGGTTACTCTTATGGTTTTCTTACCAAAAGATCAAGACCTAATCCTAATAAAAGTGGTGAAGGCCGATCTTACCAAACACCAATCACCAATCAATCAATTCATTTGGTTTCTAATTAAATTCCACAAACAACATGCTCTAATGAAACTAATGATAGTGTTGATTTGAAAGATCTTCCAAAGGACCCGACAGATAGGCCAAAGATTACAAGTTATGCCTCAAATATAAGAGATGATGTAAGAAGAGCGTATTTGCTTCAAGGACCTTGTCAAATAAGGCTACATAAGTTTCCAAAAAAGAAAATAGGTGATTGATTAAGAAGCTTCGTTCCTTCATTGTTTAACGATTTTGATTGATTGAAATATAGTGTGAAAAAGAAAAAAAAAACATATTGTTTATGTTGTTATGTGTGTGGAGAGCTCATGGGACAAAAAGGAGGGAGAGATCTTGAAGGAGAACTTGTAACATTCGTAAAATTCTTGAAAATTTTTGAACTTTTTAAACAACCACAAAACCCTCATTTATTACAATATGTTTTAAAAATAAGTTTCACATGAGAGTTTTACCAGAAATCATAACACAAAACACGAGGAGGTGCACGATCAAGCCTTCGCCTTCCCGCCATCATCTGAGGTACATGAAACATAATCCAATATTGTAAGCCCAAAGCTTAGTGAGTCTCCCCCAAAAGACCAACACATCACAAAACCAGAATAATACAACAAACAACATGCATACAAAGTCTTCAGTCTGACTAGAACGCCCCACCAACCTATAGTCTATCTGGTACGCTCACAGAACCTTCAGCATGACTGGTACGCCACCTCAGGCCTTCAGCCTACGTGGAATGTTCTTCGGGCCTTCGGTCTGACTGGTACGCCCCACTGGCCTTCAGTCTATCCGGGACGCCCTGGGTCTGTTGGCCTTTAGCACAAAGCAAGACCGCCTCAACCCAACCACACATAACATGTCGACAAATACATAACAATTAAACACATAACTAGTTAACAGATAAATCGACAGATCTTACAGATTACTAAGCATAGCATCATCCTATCTACCAGGATACAATTCCAAGAGATCACAACAATACTCAATCATGCAATAATCAGGATAATAATCCAAAAGGGCCGACCTTGGTGCCTTCAACCCAACAAGTACAGTGAGGAACACTCACCTCACAAGTAGTGCAAAACTGATAAGGTCTAACTCCGAATCTCAGCTCCCGACTCAATGCCTACAACCATCATGACCAATCCTATCAGAATCCTTAAATACCCAAAATGCCCCCAAAAGTCCAACTTGGTTAACCATGGTCAAAGTCAAAAACAACAGTCAAGGTCAACAGTCCATGTTGACCCAACTCGTGTGAGTGAACCTATGAACTCGATGAGTTTCTACAGTACTCAGAAAGATCGGGAAAACCCTATCCAACTCGCCAATTTGATTGGATAACTTGCCGAGTTGATTGGACAACTCACCGAGTTTTCCCCAAGTTAACACATACAACTGATTCTTCAATTCCACTGACTCTAAGGCTCAAATCTAAACTCCAAATATGTCTAAAAGGATAAAGTTTCCAACTTTATCCTTTGAGGCTACTCCAAATGCTCAAAAACCCATCCACAAGGCTTGAAAACTCAAGGGTTTAACCATTAACCACAAAATCCTTGAGATCTAAAACCCAACTTTTCCAAAAGAGATTTTAGCCCCAAAATGTCCCAGAAGTGATTTAAAGTTTTTGACCCAGCCGTCAACTCATCGAGTTTGTCCAAAAAGATGCGCGACCCAAAAGCCTTTCAACATGTCGAGTTGAGGCCATCAACTTGCCGCGTTCCAAGGGAAACTTCCCTTTTAAAGAATAAATCTCATACCTGGAAAACGAGATGCTACAACTCTCCCCCACTTGGACTACGCTTCATCCTAAAAGTTTGTTGTAGAGAACAAATTCGGATAATGCTCCTGCATCTCAGTCTCCGGCTTTCAAGTCCACTAAGAGCCCCTCCGGTGCTGCCATCGTACCTTTACCAAAGGTATTTCCTTGTTACACAAAATCTTCACCTCCAGCTCCAGAATAGCTACTGGCCTCCCGATATAGTTCAGGTGCTCATCAACCTGAATATCATCCAATGATACCACCGAATCCTCGTCCAATACGCACTTCCGCAACTATGAAACATGGAAAGTGCTATGAATTTGACTGAGCTCCTCCGGAAGATCCAATCTATAAGAAACCCAACAATCCATAATGGTCTGATATATCGGGGGCCCAACTTCCCCCTCTTCTTGAAGCGAATTACACATTTCCAAGGTGAGACTTTCAACAACACCATGTCACCGAACTGAAACTCCAACTCAGATCAGTGTAGGTCGGCATAGCTTTTCTGTCGACTCCGAGCAGTTTGCAACCGCTGCCTGATCTGTTGAATCATCTATGTAGTCTGTAGAACCACCTTGGTCCGACCCATGACCTTGTGACCAACCTCGCCCCAGCAGACTGGGGTACGACATCTCTGCCCATATAAGAGCTCAAAAGGTGGAGCACCAATGCTAGAGTGAAAGTTGTTGTTCTAGGAGAACTCTAATGGGTTTTGAGCACTACATCATTCCTATGGTGTACATGCAAACCCTAAAGCTTTGGATCCAGTCTGTCTAATGAACATGCAATAATCATCCAAAGCCATAAACCTAGATCTAGCATACAATAATCAATATTATCATAATATAGGGTTTAGATCCTACCTTTGATTGTTATGTACCAATAACAATCTATTCCTTCTTGTAATTGGCTTCTAAAATCTTAGTGTCACAAGTGTCACACCTCTAATGGATCACAAACACCAAGAGCAAGAGGATGACTTAGGAAAGGAGAAGGAGACACCAAAAACGTCCAAGAAACTCCAAGGAATGCTTAGCCATGTTTTTGGGTGCCCTAGGGGTCTTTATATAGTGAGGCTATTAGGGTTTTGAACTAGGAAACCCTAATCTGACTACTTAGGCCCTAAGCAGCCCATGGACTCCCTCCTTAGAGGCCTTGGACGAATTCTCATGGGTTTCCCCATGGATTTCGTCCACTCCAACCTCTATGGAGTCCATTAGCTCAATATCCAACTATCACACAATTGACAGTTCTATCCCCCTTTATTTAATTAATGTATTTTAGCCACAAAATTAATTCTTGACTAATATTAATTAAACAATATGATTTCTCTTTTAATATATTATATAATATATTAATAAATCATAATTAATCTCTTTCTCCACAAATTATCCTATCAAGTTGCTTTGGTGAAGGCAACCCAAAATGACCATGCTCTCAATCTGGTCAAGTACATACCAAAATAGTTATGGAATTAGACATTAATCCAACAGTATCCCACTTGGATAAGTCTAACAACTATTTTGCGTATGACTTCAAACCCGATCAGCAATCGTAGCTTTCAAAAACCGCTGTCAACTCTGATCTTATCAGAAGCGTGTTCTTTAGATAAGGGACCATATATTCCTCCATTCTAGATATCATATGAACTGAGATATGGATTTAAATCATACTCTCTGTTCATCTGTTGTTTCCCGATTTCCGATTTATGACGACTGGCAACAGACTACAATTGAACACATCAACTTAGTCCCGGCTTGGCCAAGCACTTAGGTGTCATCACTAAATCATCGAGGGACGCACAGATACCGCTTTTATCCCATTTTAGGTAAAAGGAACGGATAAACTTCGACTCAATGCTCTCTTGTACTCACTCACCGAATCACACACAACAATATGTTTTATAACACCAAGTTACTGGTGTGTTTACATATTATCAATGTGTAACTGACTTGCAAGATACAACTCACACATCTCGGTTTCAAGAATATAAGATATTATCATCTCACCAATCACTTGTGATAAAATCCATGAAGCGATCCAAGTGAGCGTGGGTTTAATCCAATGATCAAATCATATTCATAAGCACTCATGAACGTTGCAACAAACATTTTATATGTCTAATACACTTTAGGCAATCTAAATACAAATTCATGACAATCTTCTTTCATACCTACTCCCAAAGTATGAACGACTGTGGAACGTTCGAATAATCTTATTATTCAGGAAGTCAAAACATGCAAAGTGAAACACAAGAATAATCGAACCCAATATGGCCCCAAACTTTTGAGTATAAATGAAACTCCTTTTATTTAATCACCATATTGATTACACATTATTCATTGTATAATGTTTCGGGTAATCAACTTATTACTTGAATTATAACAACAATTGTCCCATGCTTTTAGCATGCACACTATGTTTTCCTATGGTTCTTACTTTGTGAAATAGTATAATTGAATAACATTTTCAATCACACTCATTTCACAATTCCCAATCCTTACGACATGTGTGAGAATACCAAATTCTTGCACTTATAGAATATGTTAGATTTTAACATTTTATGCAACGATTCTTTCGTAATGTCATGGCGCCAAAGTCACAAAGACTTTACCAATAAAATTAAAAAGTCATCTATTGGAGATTGCTGCAAGACAATTCCATAGACATGAAGTCTCACATTCAAAGTACATTCTTTTGAATAGCCTTCTTGCATAAAAGTTTCTAATCTACATAGAGATTCTTAAAGTCTAACTCCCAATATGGAAACAATTCCATATTTACCCTATGACAACTCATTATTAATAGAATCATATCTAATAATAATAATGTCAGTATGGTCATTCCATTACTATACTTTCAACTGCTCATAAGCGACCAATCCTTAGCGAACCTTAGATTGTCCTCTTGACAATTGATTAATCACCTTTAGTCATATTTGGTTCCAATCCTTTTTCCCTCTTAATGCCCTAGGCATTTGGAAAATTTTAGAAGACGTGAATATTATAGCATATGCAATTGATCCTATGTCCGAAGCATATGGGATACAATTCATAATGTCTTACATAAAGATACTTGACCGGTCTTTTGCTACAATATCTCTATTTTCCATGTTCTCACAATTTGAACTATGAAGAGGGATGTTGTAATCATAATTGAATTTGAGAACACAATCTTAATTTAATATGAATAAATTAGATAAAAATAAGTCAATCCAGGCTTTTAGAACTGAAATGAAGTATAAAATTCTCTCCCTTAATTATAGCAAAACAACTTTTCAACCCTTGCAACTTTGCGAATTGAGCCTTTTGTTTTCTATAATTAATATTGCTAACTCGCAATACTTACCATAATTATCATGCTCCCACTCACATGATGATTATATATTTTCCAAGCATAACACTTATGCTCCCACTAGCTTTGACACGTATTCAGAAATTAGTTGGACTTCTAGAAACCAATTCTTATTGACTTTATTTACAAAAGTTCAGATTTCTAAAACCTACAAGCTTCGATAAGCCTTTATCTAAGCTTCTTGAAGTCATACACCTTTAACCTATATGTGTGTTTAAACAATTTTATAACTTATAACAATAAGTCTAAAATGTTCAGACCCATTTGCCATTTCCCACAATTCGAAATATGAAGAGGGATGCCGTCATCATAATCGAATTTGAGAAACGCAAATTACATAATGTTATCTTCAAAATCTCTCTTAGTGAAAGCGTTTCCTCACAATCATTTTCATGAAGGAGAGAAACCTTATGACACTCAGATTTTGTGGTGTTTGTGTTCCTATCCATGTGAATTTGTCATAACCATAATCATAAGACAATAATTGTGACAAATCCAAACTCTTATGGATCGAACTTGTCCATTCCTAATTTCTTGCCATCAAGGGTCCTAATATTGCTTCCAAGTTATTGATCAGCTCACCCCTACCTTTCAATGTACTTTTCATTGATTAAGGTGCCTTGCCCCTATGCAACCTATTGAGAACTCATAGAACTCACATGCATAGTTGACCAAACGGGAATGGCACAGAAACAAGAATATGTCAACACGATAGGTTAGAAACCTCAAGTCGTCTACTAGTAATTAACAACAGGTTTACTCTAGATTAGTTCTTGAAACTTTTCAAGATCTTTAGACTCCCACTAACCTCTTAATATATTAGATTCTCTTATCAAGAAATATTTCTTGACGAAACAAATATTCAAGAGTTAGTGTGTGTCTATATCAAGACTAAACATACATGCAATTTGGTACTAGTTGGTTTTTGTCTTATTCTAGACATCCCAACTTACCAAAATGTGCAAGTGTAAGAACATTCCTACTTAATATTATGTCACTCAAGTCATAATCTTTAAGTATGACTCTAAGACTTGATTTTGGAACGAAGTACGATACATCTTATTGAATTAACCACTACAACAATTCTCGATTCCTCTTTAGCCAAACTAGTGCACTAAGGTGTACTTTGAGGATGAATTGTAATATGGTTCCTACGATTACCAAGACGATCATAAAACACGATACAAAAGTACTCTCCCTTCTTCTTAGATTGGAGAAACTTTTTATCTTTCTTCCTTCATTGATTGTACTTATTTGTTCTGTCATTTATTGAAACTTTCCAATGATTCAGAATTACATTTAATCTTGTAAGTATAACCACATTTAATAGACTGTTAGTAAATCATGACGAATAATGTTATTAATATTTATGGTGAACTTGATCTCCTAGTCCTTCACTTGACTCTTTATCAAGGAATTAGCCTTAAAATTTCTAAGTACCAAGATTTCCATACGTCACATGATTCAAATCATATGATTCCAAGCTTCTGTCCAATTGAAACTTGGGCGATAGGAATCTTCGTTACTTAAAAAATTACGACACTAACATAAATAACATAACTGAGAATCACATCCATTTAATATTGCTTATAATAGAAACACACTGACATCAATTTTCATAATTGCCATTGCAAGGAAATATAATTAAGACAAAATCAAAATTTATTTTGTTGCGAAAAAATATATCCTAACTCTAAGCAGGAGCTCAAAAATTTATCATAACTCTAAGCAGGAGCTCAAAAATCCGATCATCGAATCCATGCAATCGTAATCCATTTCTTCACGATCAGACTCAGCTCGCTCCTTCCTTTAAGCTTCCTTTTTTTTCATCGATCCTTCAAAACATCAAAATGTAATCTTATCACATCATGTATTAATAATCTCCAAATAGGAACTTAATGGAGTTAGATAGTGGATTTTACTTGAAGTAGAGTCATACATCTTGACTCTCCTATCTCCTAGATCTCTCAGGTAGTCAGGGCAGCTTCGTAACCAATGCCCCTTCTTTTGTCTGTAGAAACATATGGACTCTTCTGGAATGGTACACGAGACTATCTCAGACTCATCCTTTCTCTTACGTAGAGAAAACTTTTCTGGACTTCCAATTTTGCCATTGCCCGTAGAAGTTTGGGATGTTGATTTATCAGACCAATTTGCTCGACCAGTGTACCGAATCATTTCTGATTTAGCAACAATAAGCAAATAAGTCAACTGTCGTGTTCCATCATATAGTACTCTCTAACTAACTTACCATATGATTCGGGAAGTGATTGAAGAACCAAGTCAACAACCAACCTCTTTGAGACATCGACACCCAACATCCTTAACTTGTCAATGTGTGACTTCATCTTTAAGACGTGCACACACAGAGACTTTCCATCTTTGTGTCTTATTGCCAATAGAGCTTGAGTGACCTTGAACTTTTCAAGTCTTCGAACATGTGGGTCAGGGAGAATTATTAGAGGAGGTGGAGGAAGTGAAGCATGATTTACATTTCCACAATCCAATCGTGAAACATCATCTTCACGTGGAAAACTTTTTCCAACAGATTCAGGAAGACCATAGTTGTTAGAATTTGACATCTATAAAATGGGAGAAAATTCAAGTTAGTTGATTGAGTCCCTAATAAAACACCCAAATGAGATATTAAGGCTTGGACCAAATACAATATTCTACAAATTGGAAGAGGGATGTCATAATCCAATTTGTAGAATATTTGAAGGTAGGTAAATGACGACTTACCAATCTCCACCATGGAAAACGAAAAAGAAGGTTAAGTTTTAAATGTATTGGAAACTCCTAGATGTTTTGGATTCGTTGAACTTTTCAATGGCATGTTTAAATCTCGATATACCCCTTGATTTGTGACTGGGATGCCAAGGATAACAAAACAGCGTGAGAATAACCATACAAACATACACGGTGCCTCCAATGTTACAGTCACCTATTCGATGTGTCGGTTAACCACACACACTCCGCCGAACTATGACAAACATCGAGTCACCCTTCGCCACCTTTTCTTAGAACCCAATTAGTGTGGCGGTTAACCACACACGCTCCACTAACGTCTTAGCAAGGGTACAAAGTGTAATTTCATGGAATTGTATCAATTCACTTTTGCCTAAAGTAACTAAGATTGGGAGTTTTTTGAAAAACATTTAGTTACTTTAATATTCATTATACTTTTAATAAGGAGAGGGTTTGCTTTATCCTACCCATTCGGCTAACGACCCTCCACTAATCAAGGAAGCGTTGAGTGAGAGTGGACACCCATTAAACGACCATTTTATAGGTCATAACCTTATAGCCCCCTTATATATCGGCTTCGTGAATGAGGCATACTAACGGTAAGACTAGCAGTTTAAGTTATACATATATAATATTATACTTTTAATGTTATATATAGTATAAGGGTGTATTTTACACTTTTAAAATACTAGGTGGTTTAATTTTCAAAATTCCATTTTTAATTTAATTAAATATAAACCATATCATTTTGGATTTACTAACTCTCTTTTAATTATACTTTTAATTAACTTAATAAAACCATAATGGTGTAATTTGAACTATTCAAAACTAAGGTTTTAGAATTTAAAATTTCACAAATTAAACTTCTAATCAAAAAATTTAAATTCCAAAACATGAGGGCAAGTTTTGAAACATTTCAAAACATTAGGGTTTAGAATTTAAATATTTCAAAATTAAACTTTTATTAAAAAATTTAAATTCCAAAACTTGAGGGCAAGTTTTGAAACTTTTCAAAACTATCTAGATCAAATTACAAATAATTAAAACTAATCAAATAATTAGTAATTATCTAAATTTGACCTAATTCAATTTCTTACTAGATAATTCAAAACAAAATTACAAATAATTAATATTTATCTTATAAAACAAGTAATTATCTTAATTTTGACAATTATCTTTTATTTTGGTAAGGATAATCACCAAATATTGATAAAATTTGGATTTTATTAATGAAAAACGTTTTTGGTAATTATCACACAACAAAATAGGTCAAAATCCCGCAAAATCAGCCATTTGCGACTCTGACTCGTCGAGTCAGCACTTCACTCGTTGAGTTCCCAGTAGACTCGGCGAGTTCAATCACGGACTCGGCGAGTCCAGCCCCCAGAAAGCAGAATTTTGCGATTTTAAGCTTCAATGATTATGAAATACATCAAATACATTACACAAACAACCTAGGCTCTGATAACACTGATGAGTTTTGAGCACTACATCATTCTAATGGTGTACATGAAAAACCTAAAGCTTTGGATCTAGTTTGTCTAATGAACATGAAATAATCATCCAAAGCCATAAACCCTAGATCTAGCATATAATAATCAATATTATCATAATATAGGGTTTAGATCTTTCCTTTGATTGTTATGTAGCAATAACAATCTATTCCTTCTTGTAATTGGCTTCTGAAAGCTTAGAGTCACAAGTGTCACACCTCTAATGGCTCACAAACACCAAGAGCAAGAGGATGAATTTGGAGAGGAGAAAGAGGCACCAAAAACGTCCATGAAACTCCAAGGAATGCTTAGCCACGTTTTTGGGTGCCCTAGGGGTCTTTATATAGTGAGGCTATTACGGTTTTGAACTAGGAAACCCTAATCTTATTATTCTTAACTAATATTAATTAAACAATATGATTTATCTTTTAATATATTTTTCATATAATATATTAATAAATCATAATTAATTTGTTTCTCCACAAATCATCCTATCAAGTTGCTTTGGTGAAGGCAACCCAAAAGGACCATGCTCACAAGCGGGTCACGTACATACCAAAATAGTTATTGACTTAGACACTAATCAAACAAACTCTGCAAGAGGTAGGTAGGAGTCCTAGCTCCCACCAAAATCAATAACGCATGCTCGCAACATATCCTCGAGATTCTAAATGGTCCGCTCACTCTGGTCGTCGGTCTACAGATGATAAGTTGTATTGAAATTTAGGCTCGTGCCCAAATCCTCATGGAACTTCTGCCAAAATCAGTAGGTGAACCGATCATCACAATCCAACACAATAGAGATTAGAACACCATGGCAAGCAACGATCTCGCGAATATACACATCAGCCAACTTCATGGTCGACGAGCTCTCCTGAATTGCCAGAAAGTGGGCACTCTTGGTCAATCGATCCATAATGACCCAAATAGCATCAAAACTCTTTGCTGTCTTCGGCAACTTGGTGATGAAGTCCATCGATATTTTCTCCCATTTCCACATGGGAGCCTCCAAAGGCTGCAGCTTGCCATGTGGCCTCTGATGCTCGGCCTTCACCATCCTGTAGGTCAAGTACCTCTCAATGTACCAAGCGATCTCTTTCTTCATGCATGGCCACCAATAACTCAACCTCAGGTCCTGATACATCTTGGTTGCCCCCAGATGGATAGAAAAGCGAGACTTATGAGCCTCCTCCTGCATAATCTGCATGACCCCACCAGAAATAGGAACCCAAACCCGACCACAACGGGTCAATAAACCACGACTGTCCGGAACAAATCTGGTAATCTCACACCTGATCCTCTCAATTTTCCAAGTCTCCTCTCGAACACCCTCAGTCTGAGTCTCCCTAATGAAACCCACAAGTGGAGAATCCACAAATATCCTCATGCATGACATGCCAACCGAAGGTCCATCCGACTTGCGGCTTAAAGCATCCGCTACCATATTTGCTTTACACATATGGTAAAGGATCTTGTAATCATAATCCTTGACTATGTCCATCCACTTGCACTGCCTCATGTTCAGGTTCGGCTGACCCACAATGTGCCTCAAACTCTTGTGATCTGTGTGATAGTACAGCGGACCCCATAAAGGTAATGTCTCCAAATTTTGAGGGCAAAGACCACTACCCCCAACTCCAAATAATGTGTGGGATATCTCGTCTCATGTGGCTTTAGTTGTCGTGAAGCATAAGCTATCACCCATCCTCTCTGCATGAGGACTGCTCCCAAGCCGGTGATGGATGCATTATAGAAACCCACAAAATCCTTAATTCCTTTCGAGAGGTTCAAAACTGGGGCCTCGCAAAGTCTCTGCCAAAGGGTCTCAAATGCAGACTGGTGCTTAGGGCCCCACCGGAAATCCACCCCCTTCCTCGTCAGACGAGTGAGGGGTACTGTAATTTTGGAGAACTCCTGAATGAATCTTTGGTAGTACCCTGCCAATTGCAAGAAACTCCTGATATTCGAGGGAGATTTCTGAACCTCCCACTGCATCACCGCATCGATTTTGGCCGGATCGATCAAAATACCATCCTGGTTAACGAGATGTCCAAGGAACTGAACCTCTCGCAACCAAAACACTCATTTCAAGAACTTAGCATAATTCCGTTTGTGCCTCAACACCTCCAGAAGCTCGCGAAGGTGCTCCTCATGTTGCTCTCAGGTCTTGGAATACACCAAGATATCATCAATAAACACGATAGCCAAACGATCAAGCATCGGACTGCATACCCGATTCATCAAATCCATAAATATCGCAGGTGCATTGGTAAGCCCGAATGGCATCACCACGAACTCGTAATGCCCATAACGAGTCCGGAACGCGGTCTTCTCCACGTCCTCCTCCCTTAAGCTGACGTGGTGGTACCCAGACCTCAGATCAATCTTGGAGAAACAAGATGTTCTCCACAACTAATCAAAGAGATCATCAATCAACGGAAGGGGATAACGGTTCTTCACCTTTAACTTGTTCAACTCCCAGTAATCAATGCACATAAGGTGTGAACCATCCTTCTTCTTGACAAATAAAATCGATGCTCCCCACAGAGAACTACTAGGACGGATGAACTGCTTGCCTAGCAACTCCTACAGCTGAGATGCTAGCTCCTGCATCTCAGGTGGTGCCAATCAGTACGGCGCCCTAGCAATCGGGGCCGCACCTGGCACAAGATCAATCCTAAACTCGACCTGCCTCACAGGAGGCACACCGGGTAACTCCTCCAGAAATACATCAACAAACTCTATGAAAACTGGAACATCAGCAACAAACACCTGATCCCCAACCCGCGTATCCACTACATAAGCCAAATAACCTACACAACCGTGCTGAATATACTGCCGAGCCCTGGCTGCCGAACAAAACCCTAAACCCATCCTGGTGCCCTCTCTGTAAATTACCAGTTCTCCCCCACTTGGGGTTCGAACTACCACACGCTAACCCTCGCATTCGATCATGGCACCGAAATGGCTCAGCCAATCCATACCTACAATCACGCTGACATCCCCCATGGGAATAAGAATCAAATCGATCGGAAAAGATACCTCAAAGATCTCCAAACTCAACCATGATAAACCGAAGAAGCAGAAATCCCATGTTCGTTGGCAATAGAAACTCACAATGAACACTCCAACTCCCCTTCAGGCAAAGCAAATTCTCTACTAAAAGCCTGAGAAATAAAGGACCGACTCGCACCTGAGCCAAACAACACAAGAGCAGGCAAGGAGTTCACTAAGAATGTACCTAACATAGGTACAAATATATGAGCATAAAACAAACATAATCAATAAGATAAGGGATAGAAACATACCAGTCACAACATCTGGTGATGCTCTTGCCTCCTTGGCGGTGATCTAAAAAGCGCAACCTGGAGCCCTCGGAGGCTCCGCCCTCCCCTGGCACACATCCGAGATCCTCAAAGTAACTGGCGCGTGCGTCGGCCGCGAGCAATGGACATTTAACATTCACATGGCCAAACTAATAACAGTGATAGCAAATCCTCGTACTTTGAACTGGGGCTAACTGGCGGTAATCTCTCGCATAGTTCCCCTCCCTACCACACTTGTGACGTACCCCGATTCATGCTTCCTCAGATAAAGCTCTATCTCAAGCTCACGCCGCCTAGCGGTCTCCTGCAACTCCAATAAGGAATCACACTGCTGGGTAGAAAAAAATTGTCTGATATCCATCTTGAGCATGCTTAGATAATGGTCATCCGAGCCTGCTCTTAAGCATACTCAGGGCAAAACATAGCCCTCTCAATAAACATTCGGGTGATCTCCATCACCGACTCCAATCCCTACCTCAGGTCTAAAAACTCATGAGCCAACCTCTCTCGCTCGACCTGTGGAATGTAGTGAGTATGAAACATCTCCATGAACTGATCCCAAGATATTGCAGCCCTCTGCGTAGTAGAATACGATCCCATAACAAGTCTCCAACAATCTTTCACTACAGACCTCAGAAGGTTTAGAGCGCACCTAACCTTCTGGTCAGCGGGGCATGAACAAGTGAAGAAACATCCCTCCACATCAGATAGCCACCTCATGGCCACGATCGGGGCCTGAACTCCATCAAAATTTGAGGGCTTCATATTATCGATGTCCCAATACTGAAAGACCCTCCTTGTCCCAACACCTGTAGCAGCCATCTCAGCATTGGCTACGTAGCGATCATCAAAGAACTCCATCATCATGGTCTTAATAGACCCGGACATCTTCGGAATCTGACCTCAGATAATAGCAACCACCTCCTTGCGGATGATCTCCTTGACATGGTCCTTTGAGAATGTTGGCCCACCCTGACTGCCAGCTCCTGATCTCGACCCAAATCCGATCTCAACTTGCCTCGTAGCCACCATACTAAAAATACATATAAGATTATCCACATATCATAACGGGGAACCAACTACCAATGAAGCCCTAGGGGTTGTGACTTCCTTGCTATACGTATGGGTCCTATGCTTTCAGTAACACGACCCCATACTACCTTCCACACATACCCATATTTGTCTCAAGGGTCATCACAACGCCCTAACAATACTCATAAGCATAGCCGAACACTCAATCCTCACTCCCTAGAGAAAGGCTAAACATCTCACAACTGGCCGACTGACCCCACACAACTCATCCATGAAACTTCCACCAACCCCGTAGCACTCATGTATGCTAGCCATACATAACATTGGACCCTATAGACATTCGAATATCTAATCCTAGCCTAATCCCTTCATC
The DNA here is from genome assembly GCF_002870075.4 of Lactuca sativa. Taxonomy (NCBI): domain Eukaryota; kingdom Viridiplantae; phylum Streptophyta; class Magnoliopsida; order Asterales; family Asteraceae; genus Lactuca; species Lactuca sativa. The sequence goes on from NC_056629.2 coordinate 20,545,747, forward strand.
AAACAAGAACAGGTAATAAGGCCAAGCCAAACATTCTCAAGCTATAAGATCTTAGTTATATATAGCCATGATGCATACACTAAGAAACTATAGTAATGATTTCAATTCCATAAAAGAAAGCTCCTAGGCTATCAAGCATCATATAATCAGACAATTCTTGAAGATCCCTAGTCTATCACTAGCATGCTATTCTAACATATCACAATATAAAATAACGGTATGGTATTTTGGGGTCTACTTACTGGCTTCGGCTAGTCGTACATATCGCATCCTCCTTGATTATTTTTGAAAACCATTTGAAAATCTTTTCCATAGTTTGAGACTGGATTCACACGAGTGTTCCTCCAATTCATTCAGACCAAGACTCTGATACAAAATTGTAACATTCGTAAAATTCTTGAAAATTTTTAAACTTTTTAAACAACCACAAAACCATCATCTATTACAATTTGTTTTCAAAATACGTTTCACATCATAGTTTTCTCAAAAATCATAACACAAAACATGAGGAGGTGCATAATCAAGCCTTCGTCTTCCTGTAATCATCTAACGTACCTGAAACACAATCCAAAATTGTAAGCCCAAATCATAGTGAGTCTCCCCCAAAATACCAACACATTACAAAACCAAAATAAGAAACAAAAAAAATACATACAGAGCCTTTAGTCTGACTGGAACTCCCCACCGGCCTACAGTCCATCTGGTATGCTCACAGAACCTTCAGCATGACTGGTACGTGACCTCGGGCCTTCATCCTATTTGGAACGTTCTCTGGGCCTTCGGCCCTACTGGTACACCCCACAGGCCTTCAGTCTATCCGGGACGCCCTGGGTCTGTTGGCATTCAGCACAAAGCAGGACCACCTCAACCCAACCACACATAACATGTCGACATATACATAACAATTAAACACATAACTAGTTAACAGACAAACCGAAAGATCTTATAGGCTACTAAGCATAAAATCATCCTATCTACCAGGATACACTTCAATAGATCATAACAATACTTAATCATGCAATAATCAGGATAACAATCCAAAAGGGCCGGCCTTGGTGGCTTCAACCCAACAAGTATAATGAGGAACACTCACCTAACAAGTATTGCAGAACTGACAAGTTTGACTCTGAATCTCAGCTCCAGACTCAATGCCTACAACCATCATGACCAATCCCATCGAAATCCCGAAATACCCAAAATACCCTCAAAAGTCCAACTTGGTCAACCAAGGTCAAATCCAAAGTCAATGGTCAAGGTCAACAGTCCATGTTGACCCAACTTGTTGAGCGCACCTAAGAACTCGATGAGTTTCTATAGTCCTCAGAAAGATCGGGAAAATCTTATCCAACTCGCCGAGTTGATTGGACAACTCGCCGAGTTTTCCCTAGCTTAACACATACAACTAATTCTTCGATTCCAGGGACTCTAAGGCTTAGATCTAAACTCCAAATGTGTCTAAAAGGATAAATTTTCCAACTTTATTCCTTTGGGGCTAGGGCTGTAAACGAACCAAACGAACACGAACAAGGTCTTGTTCATGTTCGTTCGTTTAAGTTAGCCGAACAACAAACGAACACGAACGGATAAACGAACGAGATTTTCTTGTTCATGTTCGTTCATTTAACAAATTACTTTGTTCATGTTCGTTCATTTATGTTCGTGAACATGCTAAACGAACATAAACGAACAAACATAAACGAACAAAAATAAAAAAACACAATTGAACATATATGAACATAAATGAACATATAATATAGCAATATAATAAAAAATAATTGAATATAGATGAGTATAAATAAACTTAAACGAACGAACATAAACGAACATAAATGAACATCATAAATGAACGTTCACGAACATAAATGAACGAACGAGACCATTGTTCATGTTCGTTCATTGAACTAAACGAACGATAATTTTTGTTCATGTTCGTTCATTTATTAAATAAACGAACATAAACGAACTTCCCGCCGAAATGTTCACGAACGGTTCGCCGAATGTTCAGTTCGTTTACAACCCTATTTGGGGCTACTCCAAATGCTCGAAAACCCATCCACAAGGCTTGAAAACTCAAGGGCTTAACCATTAAGCACAAAATCCTTGAGATCTAAAACCTTACTTTTCCTGAAGAGATTCTAGCCCCAAAAACATCCCAAAGATTGGTGCTTTATAGACATGCATGTCTAATGCATGTCTTAAACCGAAAATAGGTCTAAAAGAGGGAGAATATAATCTAAACTCCATGCATGGCATAAAAAATTGGCTAAAGACCAGTTCTAACATTACTATGGTGAAACAGAAAAATAGATGTGTCAACTTTTGAAGCGTGAAAACCTAACTCATAAAGCTTGTTACTTAAGCGAGAGAACCATGCATGGGGAGACTGTTTCAACCCATAAAGTGCCTTTTTCAACTTACAAACATGATGTGGTCGGTGGGGGTCTTCAAAGTTATGTGGTTGCCGCATATAGACCTCCTCACTTAAGAAGCCATGGAAGAAGGCATTATTAAAATCGATTTGTTGGAGGCACCAAAGTCTAGAGATCACCAATGAGAGAATGAGACGCACGGTAGCTGGCTTGACAACCAAACTAAAAGTATCTTGGTAATCGACTCCATATTGTTGGGTGTAGCCACGTGCAACAAGACGTGCCTTGTATTTGTCAAGTGAACCATCAGGGTTTTGTTTGAGTTTAAAAATCCATATGCAAGGGATGATGTTGACACCTTATGGACGTGGAAGAAGGCACCCGGTCAGTTTTGAAGTAGCGCACCAAATTCAGCTTCCATAGTTGTTCGCCATGCGGGATCATTAAGGGCTAGATGATGTGTAGTAGGAACCGCAAGGAACACTCGTCTATTAGGGTCATACCGTATAGTTCTGTCGGTGAATTGACATTGAAACATCTTACTAGCTTGTCCTCGGGTTGTGACACAAGGTAGAGGAAGTATCGGTGCAGGTGATGTAGCTTCATTGATCACAGGTGATGAAGATGATTACACAATGGGTGATTGCGGTTCTGGAGGTGGCTTCTGCTAAACAAGTGGCATTGTGGATGTGGACTGTGGTTGAGCAACACCTAAATTAACTAAACTTTGCAAAAGGAAATTTAGATTCATCAAAGATAACATATCGAGATATATAGATTCGTCCTGTATTTTTGTCTAGACATTTATACCCTTTTTGTATGGAACTATACCCAAGAAAGACACATAAGTTAGACCGAAATTCAAGTTTATAGGAATTGTACTTTCGTAAACTAGGCCAACAAACACACCCAAAATTTTGGAGGAAAGAATAATTTGGGTTTACCTTGAGGAGGTGTGTGATAAATGTGGAGTTGTTTATGGTTTGTCTTGGCATACAATTTATGTGGTAACATGCAATATGAAAAGCTTCATCCCAAAAACGAAGTAGGAGAGAAGAATGAGCTATTAAAGCCAAACCTGTCTCAACTATGTGTTTATGTTTCCTTTCAATGATTCTGTTCTAGTGAAAGGTGTGGAGGCAATACACACGATGAGAAACTACTCGTGGTTTGGAGGTATTTGTGGATTTTATGATACTCACCTCCCCAATCGGATTAAACTGTGCAAATTTTGGAATTTAAGAGATGTTTAACATGATTTTGAAAGTTATAAAAGATTTATTCAACATCATCTTTGTTTTTCATAAGATAAATCCAAGTATAGTGACTGTAATCAACTAGAAAACTAACATAATATTTAAAACCACCACTAGACACTTGAGTAGGTCCCCAAACATCAGTGTGAACCAATTCAATTGGACAAGACGTAACACAAACATAATTGTTATAAGATAGTTGATGACACTTAACATGTTGGCAAGCATCACACACTGATAACTTATTATCAAATGAACAACCTAAATTATTTTACTTTAAAATAGAACTCACGAATTCTAATGTAGGATGACTAAGACCCCGATGCCACTGTGATGAAGACACTCTAACACTGGATGATGCATGATGAGGGGTACTTGATGAACGACTGATAGACACCAGATGAAGACCACATTTTCTTTTACCGAAGAGGAGGGTTTGCTCCATGATCTTGTCCTTAACAAAGAAAACATGTTTGTGAATTTAAATGAATACATTATTATCAAACATGAGTTTATTAGCCGAAAGAAGATTTTTGTTGATTTTAGGAACATATATAATATTTTTAAGAGAAAGAGTTTTTCCTAAACTTGAAATTTGTGAATGACCAATATGGGAGATGTTCAAACCTGCTCCATTTGCCACCTGGACTTAGTATTTACCCTAATATCACTCTTGAACTGAGATCCAATCTAGATCACTAGTGAGGTGATCTGTTGTGTCTGTGTTAATATACTAGAAAACATCATTGTTGTAACTTCCGGTGGCGTTGTTATTTCCTCCATGATATTCATCTACTTGATATGTGTGATTGAACCTATTTTGATAATTTAATGTTGTATGACCATGTGTGCTAAAAACCTGTCAGTATGGGCCACCATTGTTTCTACCACGATTGTGCCCTCGGCCCCGATAGCTATTTCCTCCAGCATGATAGTTAGATCGCTGGTTGTTGTTGTTGTTGTTGTTACTGGTGAAATTACATCGAGGTGGATTTGAATCATGTTGTCAAATTGCATTTTTGGCATAGGTGTCGAATTCATTTGTGGTATTCATCGCAGCCGCTTTCTTGGGCTTCATGTGTGATCAGGTAGGAGTAAAAATCAGGAAGTGTCACCGCCTTCTGATTGCTTAACATTGTGATTACAGTGAATAAATCCCAATGACTTGGCCCTAATCCAAGAAGAATGTACCATGTTACTTCCTCATTTGTCATAGGGTGGCCGATATTGGCCATGGTGTCATCCAAGGCTGTCATTTTCCGGTAGTACTTGGATACAGTCGAGTCTCCTTTCTTTGTAGTTAACAATTCTATGCGTATTGTAATTGAGTCACCTCGATGTTGGGCTCAGAACATTGGATGAAGGGAGGTCCACAATTATTTTGATGTATTTGAACATCGAGTGAGTTGGGTGAGAACATCTTCCATCACGGAGGATAGAAGAGCACCAACAATCGCTTGGTCTTGAACGAACCATGTAGTATAAGCCAGATTGTCACTTTCTTTTACACCTGCACCTATTTCAATGATGAGTTTGGCAACGGGTGCTGGTGTGGTACCATCTAGGTACCCATAGAGTTGAACACCATGCAAGATGGGGAGAACTTGCGCTTTCCAGAGAAGGGAGTTGGTGCGAGTTAATTTGTAGGAGATCACAGTGGCGATCTTTGAGGATTTCATGGAAGAAGACATAGTGACATATCTGAAGAGAATATTAGAAATGATGAAGAAAATCGGAACCCTTGGATGGGCTCTGATACCAGGTTAAACAAAGTTTTTAGCCACATCAAAACCATTGGGTTTCATTCATTATCTTGGTACATATATACAAAGAGATAATTATCAGATCCTTATAGATTAGATCTTATCTTTACAACAATATAACTATTCTGTTCTTATCTCTAAGTACCCGGTTTACATAATGCATATAATGATATAAAAAACTAAGGGTTTATCTCATTTATCTAAATCTTTGTCACCTTTACGATCTTTGATCCTAGTGGTCTTTAGTGGTCTAATTAACCTTGATTTCAATTGTGTTTCCTTTACGAATCTTGGTGGTGAGACATGTACCCAAAACATATATTGTTTGTCCTTATGGTTCGACCTTTACAAACTCTCATGGTGGTTTTAAAGAACACTTTATCATCATTTCAGCTAGCTCATTCCTTTAAGGAATGTCGTGGTGGGTTCCCCATGAATCCTTTATAATCTTGATGGCTCTATCTTTATGGATTATTTTGGTGGGCTCAAATCTTTCATCATTGATCATGGTGGCCTTGCATTTCTAGATTATCGTGATGGATTCTAATCTATATGGTTACCTAAAATCTTGGTAGATCGATTATCGTAATGGGTTGGAACTTTCCTTTATCTTTGATCTTGTGGTCGTGCCTTTAAGGATTTTTATGGTGGATCTTCTTTTCCCATAACGTTTTCTATAAGATTAATGCGAGTAACTTAGTGTTAAGGGTTTTCATCCTCCGCTCGAAGACCGTACTTTTGACCTCTCTTTGTTACCCATAATCTCTTATCTAATATCAACGAGTAATGTTTCCCTAAGAGACAAATTGAGTGGGTGTCAATAGATGGAGTGACTTCTCCATCAAAACACAAGAGCATCTCGAGTTAGTTAGACCATGTGTGGTGTTTCTTGGCTAATTTGTGATTATTCTCACATCTGTTTTCTTGGGAAAATTCCAGTTCTTTTATATCCCTACCAAGCTAATTAGAAACCATAGTACGTTCGCACATTGAGATGGGCACTACAGAGGATAAAATTCGAAAAAGTATTTAAGCAACCTTCAAGTGATACAAGTTAATCACAGTTGAAATTCAATCGATGACGTATTGGCCAATCAATAGCTGGTCTTTTTGAAAAGATTTGATAAGGTTAGAATGGAATACTTGTAATCCAAAATGGATACGTATAGTATGATGTAGTTTTATGTATTATTTTCTTTGGCATCTTGTTAGTTATATTTCAATAAAATATTATGCCTTTTAAAGAAAAGCTATCAAAATTGCTAATATTGGCTCACAAAAGGATAAAAGTAATAAAATTTATAAGAATTACAGTCATGATTTTAAAAGGCGCGTCAAGCATGTCATGGTGCAAGGTGTGGTATAGCAATCTCGAAAACGCCCAAGGTGGATTTGTTAGCATGACGCCCAAATAACGTGTATATGCACACCTTATTGTGTTATGACGCGAGTTTTTTTCAATGCATGTTTTTTTCTAATTGGTTATATAACAATTAAGTTTTTGTTAACTTTTTAATATTAAGTCTTTGACATAGCACTTCTAAAAATTTGATATATTTGACATAATTTTACAATTATTTTATTTATCTCTTTTAATGTATTTATAATTGTCACGTTTTGAAAAACTTAATGACTCGTCTTGACTTAAAAGTTGAAATTGTCGTGACTTTAAGTTCGTCATGACTTCAAACTTGATATTACCGTCACGTCACGTTATTTAGAATCACGATTATAATATTCATAAAATAATATTGTATAAAAAGGTTATCTTGTTTTCTTAAATTGAGAAACTAGAGTGTAGTAAAGTGATATTGCCTTTATGCAATATCATGTGGACAAACCAAACACCGTAGCTTATATTTATTATCCTAATAGAAGTTATAATAATTTATTTAATATGTCATTTTCTTTTAAGAGGTGGTTAAATATGTCTTTTAGTTGTGAAGTATGCATTTCAAATCAAATATATGGTTTTTTAATGCTGTTTACTTTAAAAGCAAGTTCATACGTGCAATAAAATTTCTAGTGTAAAATAGCTAAAATTTGTTTTTATATATATAGCTGCAATACATACCAAAAAATATCCATTATAACGATACATAACATGTTGTAGTTTACTCTCTCTCTCTCTCTCTCTCTCTCTCTCTATATATATATATATATATATATATATATATATATATATATATATATATATATATATATATATTATTTGATCTTGACTCAATATAGGATATAGATCCGGTAAGAAATTTTTTTTGATAGGAAGGTAAGAAGTTTTTTTTTACATATTTTTTTGACGAACAAAAAAAATGAATCACTAGATGATTAATTTGTAAGATGATTCACAAGAAAAAATTCTCAAAAAACATCTTTATGATTTATTTTTAAATAAATTAAGAAAAAATTCACTTTTGTGACAATTTTAATGAATAACAACAAAATCATTGTATAAATGAATCATCGAGATGTTTTTTTGAGAATTTTTTTCTTATGAATTATCTTACAAATGAATCATCTAATGATTCATTTTGTTTGTTCTCGAAAAAAATATGTAGAAAAAAAACTTCTTACCTTCCTATTAAAAATTTTCTTCTTATTTGATCTTGAATATATATATATATATATATATATATATATATATATATATATATATATATATATATATATATATATATATATATATATATATATATATATATATATATATATATGGTCGTATTCTAAAACTTATATTAAAATGTACAAAAAAAAAAAAAAAAAAAAAAAAGGGGGGGGGGGGGGGGGTGGATTTAGTTAGTGGATGAAAGTGGTTTTGCTTTTGGCTGGTATCAAGTGGGTGATTGCACTACTAACCCGATTCTTACGTCCAATTTTGCCTCGTTCTATTACCAAATCTCGATTCTCTTATATAAAGCAAACATTATAAACAATACAAGACATCGCCATCGTTATAAACCTTCAAACCCTCTGCAGTTTATCTTCAGAAACCTTAGAACCTGCCTCGTGTCCAACAATGGTGAATCCCGAAATAGGATTGGAGGTCATTATCGACTCTTCAACCATCAAACATCAAGAACGATCCACGAAGCAGTCGACTGTTAGAAACCACGAAATCCCCACAAAACGATCACAACAAGCCATTATAGCGAAGATCAATGCGGGGTACTTTAGGATTTGCATGTCCCTTGGTGGTCAAGCTTTGTTATGGAAAAACCTAAGTGAACAAGCAGATATTTCACCAACAATCGATAATTTGTTCACTAAGTTACCTTCGACCGCGTACTTCCTCATATGGTGCCTTGCGTTATGCGTGTTCATATCTCTCTCCGTTCTCTATATTCTCCGGTGCATTTTCCACTTCAACATGGTGAAAGCCGAATACCATCACCATGTTGGAGTAAATTACCTATTTGCACCTTGGATATCATCACTTTTGTTACTTCGCTCAGCGCCATCATTCATATTTCCAAATAAATACTCTTACGAATATGTATGGTGGCCCCTTATCATCCCTGTCATTGCTCTTGACGTTAAGATATATGGGCAGTGGTTCACGACGGAAAAAAGGTTTCTTTCGATGGTTGCTAACCCTACAAGCCAGTTATCCGTTATCGGGAACTTGGTTGGAGCCCATGCTGCCATTAAAATGGGATGGACAGAGAGTGGTATTTGCTTATTTACGTTAGGGATGACACATTATTTGGTGGTATTTATCACCCTTTACCAGCGATTATCGGGAAATAATCACCTCCCTTCTCGACTCAGACCCGTCTTCTTCCTGTTCGTCGCCACCCCGAGTATGGCGGCCTTAGCATGGAAATCGATTACTGGGAACTTTGATATCCTTTGCAAAATGCTCTTTTTTCTATCCTTATTTCTCTTTGCATCATTGGTACGTACTCTTTCTTTATACCATAGAATAGAACTAATCTAATAATAAAAACATGCACCAAGAAAAACTGTGAAACGACATAATAAATGGTTATTTGGCAGAAGGAATTGATCAATGGACCACTTTAACGGTTGATTTATGTCTGACTTTCTAATGAAAACAGGCTAGTCGACCAGCTCTATTCAAGAAATCGATGAAAAGCTTCAGTGTAGCTTGGTGGGCCTTCTCGTTCCCGCTGTCCTTCCTTGCACTGGCCTCCACGAAATACTCTCAAGAGGCGAAGGGGGTGGCAGCCAACGGATTGGCACTTGTTTTATCAGCGATTTCGGTTCTTGTTTTCGTTTTTCTGTTGGTCTGCTCGACATTGAAAATTGACTCACTTCTTCGCAACCCCATTCTCAGTTTCTCTGATAAAAGTTAAGGGTCTGCATTTTACAAATGTAGAACTTTGTTGCAGGTCTTGTGAAGTTTTAATGTTTTCTAATGTATGCATATGCTAGTTGATGATGGTTGGCTTTTAATATGTTTATATTACATTTTTACTTTTATAGTTTAAAAAGCGAACAGATGTGTTGGTGCATAAATACCCTGGAAAGAAGCAGCTATTTCAGTTCACAGCAGATCCATATTATGTTACGTACACAAGATGAATTTGTATTGTTTTGTAATATGGGAAACTCACGGGTAATAATTATAAAAACAAGTATAAAACAATCCATTTATATAAATCCTAATTTAGACATAACGTAACACTCTCAAATCTGGTGGCGAAATATCTTCCTTGCTCGTCCAAAAAATTTTCAAATCCTTTGTCATTTGATTTTCCTCTGCTTGACGACGAAGGAATTCCAAGTGTTGGCGTTGTACTTTGATTTTTTCTTTTGCTATTAAATTGTGAGTGTCGTACTTTTCTTTCATTACCGCCAACTTGTGTGCCCTTCTTTCAGCTTCATCTGTATGTCGTTGAGCAGAGATGTCATCGATGTCGGCGTTGAGGTTGATGTTAGTTCGTATGTCTGAAACGTCAAACGAACTTGAACTCTGAGACCACTTTGCAAGTTATATCTCGAATAAAACTATAATAAAATGAGTAAGAATACTCTTTATGAACTTTGATGTAAACATATACCAAATTTGAGTTATCTCAAAGTTTGCGGTTGTAAAGCATTTGTAAGGCTCTCACTAAACCTAAAAGAAAAACATTGGGTGAGAGAGATATAGATTGTATCATCATTGGATATGTTCAGCATTCCAAAACATATAGATTCTATGTTGTAGAATCTACTGACACTAGTAGAAAAAAGGTTTTCCATGACAGACGAATTACGACGCACACAGATTTTTGGTATTGATCTGGATTGGTAAGTCTCCTTTCTTGGAATTCTCCATGCTGAAACGTTTCAACACCTTGTCCAATTAAGTGCTTTGACTAAGTCCTATTAGTCTTTTACTCATGTTTCTCAATATCCTTATTCACAGAATGTAAGCAGCTTCTCCGAGGTCCTTCATAGTGAAACACTTCCCAAGCCAGGACTTAACTTCCTTCAAGGTTGGAATGTCGTTTCCTATGAGCAGTATGTCATCCACATACAACACGAGAAAGCTAAATATTCTCCCACTAGCTTTGACATATACACATGACTCATCCTTGCTTCTCGAAAATCAAAAATCTTTGATTTTCTCATAGAAACAAAGATTCCATCTGCGAGATGCTTGTTTCAATCCATAAATGGATATCTCAAGCTTACATACTCTATTAGGGTACATTGCACTGACAAAACCCTCAGGCTGATTCATGTAAACATATTCAGCCAACTTCCGATTAAGGGAAGCAGGTTTGACATCCATTTGCCATATTTCATAATCATGCAATGTAGCTATGGCTAGCATAACCCTTATAGATTTAATCTTCGCTACTGGTGAGAAGGTCTCGTCATAGTCAACTCCAAGAGTTTGAGTAAAGCCCTTCGCAACCAATCGCCCCTTATAAGTGTGTACTTTCCCATCCATGTGGGTCTTCTTCTTGAAGATCCATTTGCACATGACTGTCTTACGACCCGGTACCTTGTCAACCAAGTTCCAAACTTGATTGTCATACATGGACTGAACCTCGATGTCCATTGCCTCTTTCCATTTTGCAGAATCGGGGCCTGCCATGGCTTCCTTGTAGCTGTTAGGTTCATCCAAATCTACCAATGTACTATCACTGATAAATATATCACCTTCAGCTGTTATATGAAAATCATATAACACAGGTGGGACACTGACTCTACTAGAACGTCTCATAGGTACGGACTTGTCAGTTGGTTCAACGGGAGTTTCCTCCTTGGGTTGAGCGCTAGTGTTTGAGGTTCCTTCATCTCGTAACTCTTAAAGCTCTTCAAGGTCAATTTCCCTCCCATTTTCCTCTTGGCATATGAGTTCTCTCTCTCGAAAGACTCCTCCCCTTGCAATGAAGACAACATTGTCACTCGGTCTATAGAATAGATATTCAAAGGATTTCTGTGGATAGCTGATTAAAATACAACGCTCACTACGAGGTTTGAGCTTGTCGTGAGTTTCTTTGCTCACAAAATCCTCGCAACCCCAAACTTTAATGTGTGCTAATGAGGGAACCTTTCCTGTCCACATCTCGTGAGGTGTTTTGGAAACCTTTTAAGTTGGGACTAGATTGAGGATATGGGCGGCAGTCTCTAAGGCATACCCTCATAATGAGATAGGTAACGAAGCTCGACTCATCATAGAATGAACCATGTCCAACAATGTTCGATTATGCCTCTCAGCCACACAATTAAGTCATGGTGTCCTAGGTGACGTCAATTGTGAAACAATTCCACATTCCTTAAGATACTCTTTGTAGCACCCACAGATTCTGGTTAGTCAATTTAGAGACAATAGGCGTCAAAAATAACTTTTTTTGATATAAAATTATTTAGAATAAATAATCTTTACCAACTTATAGTATATGTCAGAAGGGTTCCGTACATATAAAGAACGCTAAAATCCGAATTATAACAAAGAAGTTATGACCCGTCGAAGTTTTACGACTAAACCGGCACGACACCGGGAATCGTAAAAAGTGAATTTACGATAAAATACTTTTTAGCCTTAGCAATCTAAACAAAGTTTTAGTATATGTTAAACCGAGAGTGTGCATAAAAAGAAGGTGTAAATCTAACTTCATATGAGGAAGTGATGGTTTTTCTAAGATTAGGCATAACATTGCACAACCTGAAATTTGAATTTTAGATCGGTCGATTTTTGGCTTATGCATCCTAAATGAGAATTGAAGATCTCATTAATAGGAACTCAATGATAAAAAGACAGACGAAAATGGAGTGTGTATGAAGAAGTTATGAATTTTACGCAGTCATTTAACAGTATAATCTTCTCACACTGTTAAATTTAAAATTGGTCGAGAATTAGCCGACGAAGTCAAAAGGAAAGTTGTAGACCTTGTCATTACCTATGCGTGAATATCAAGAACGTCAAAAACGGAGCTTGTATGCGAAAGTTGTGAATTTTTAAAGATTGGTTGTTTTACTTGCTCCTAGTGCCACATGTCAGTACCAAGCGAAGCCTTGGAGCCTACACAAGACCACGACGTGGAGATGCTCCAGGAAGCCTATAAATAGAGGTGCGGGGGCTGCCTCATTCCTCACACCTTTTCCCACTTCTTTCTCTCTCTAAACACTCTCTAACACCCCTTAACCCCCTTGCCCCCCGCCCCCCGAAAGCCTAGGGTACCCCCTAGCACGAGAAGGAAGTCCCAGAGCTCCCGACGGCTTCGAGAAAAAGAGCTTTTCGCTCGGAAACGCTGCTCCAACAAAGCCTGGTTTTTAATAAAAACCCGATGTAAGTGAGATACCCTACCATACTTTAAATATTGCTTATATATAAATATAATATTGTTATTATAAACCTATAAATAAGATTTATTAGTGATTCAAAGTCATTATACTTACTTAACTACTTACGGGAGAGGTGTCTAGAATGGTCACGTTGAGTTTGGTTGTTGGATTATAGAAAAGCTATATGCTGAAATAGTCCTGCCTCCCAACTATCTTGCCTGGATGATCCTTACTTGATAGATCATGAAGTAGACTCTGAGTTAATGACGAATCTAGACTAATAATTAGTCGCAATAAATATTAGACTAAAATCTAGTGGTAATAATACTCGGTTTCGTCGAAGGAAATCATATCATTAAGAAGCAAAGCGCTTCTCAGATTTCGAGTCGTCACTGTAACAAGTGAGTGCATAGTTACCTTCATCTAACACATAGATATGAAGTATTTTATATAAATTACGTGCTATGTGTGCGTATTATCTGTATACTTGTTATCTATGCTGGATGAACGATTTTACACATGTTTTAAGTTATTTAAACTGTATATGTATTTTATATCTACAAAATATGTTGGATAAAACATGGGTAGATGAATGTTGAGGGATGAAAGCTGATATAGAGGAACATTGGCAGTATGGACATAGTGCCCTATAGGTGAACATTGGCAGCAATGGACCTAGTACCCTATAGATGAGCATTGGCAGCTGCGCCACAATCTGTAGATGTTTTTGATCTACTAGAAACATCTTAGTAGTTGCGCCCTAACGATAGTATCTGCAGCTACGCCTAATAGAGGACATCATAACCCTGATAGCCGCGCCCAAAGGACAATATCGGCAGCTGCGCCTAATAGAGAATGTCATAATTTTGGCAGCTACGCCTAAATGATAATATTGGCAGATGTGCTTAATAGATAATATTGACTGCTGTGTCATTGGAAATGATGGACTTCGTACCTACTCCTTACCAAAATCCTTAGGACTGAATTAGTGAATGATAAACGATTCCTAGGGGAGATCTTTAAGAAATAAAGAAGATAATGGGGATGGGTAATTGGGTTGATTGTTTGATGATTAAACATAATTATATTATTGTGGGTTTAAAACCCTATTTACTCACCGAGTTTACCAACCTGACCCACTCAAGTTTATTGTATCACATGTATCGATATGAAGTTACATTACACTGAGAGATTAAAGAGATGTAAATCACTAGTGTTAATGAATGTAAATTCTGTTTATGCTTATGTTTCTATATTGACGATGACATCCCAAAGTTTTAAAATAAATAAAATACATTTCTTCGAAAATGCTTTGATAACGTATTTATCATGTTTTTCTGGGAACAAATTCTACGACACTTTTCTTTAAAATGTTACTCTAATTTTTAAACAAGCATAAAGAAAATCAGTCTTTTCTGGCCGTGAAAATGGGGATGCCACAGTAGGTATCAGGACATTAGTTTAAGCGAACTAGGAATAAAGATTTATTTGTAGACTTAAACTTAGAATGCTAAGCGATGATTGTGTAACATCAAGTCTCAGATACACATTTAAATTCAAGCCAAACTTCATATTTTTGCCTTGGACTCGACGAGTTGGAGGCCCAACTCGTCGACTATGATCGACTCCACGTCGAGGGACTAAGTGACCTACTCGATGAGTAGAAAGACCGACTCGGAAAGTAGGAGATGTCTGAGTGAAACCATAAATTAGAGGGTTTGCACCCTATTTGAACATCTTATGAGGCTTCCACCCTAGCCTCCATCACCTTCAAGCTCTGTCCTCGGAACCCTAATCAATTGTGAGCATTCTTGAACAAATTGTGCCTTTCTGTGTGATTTGAAGTTAGAAAAAGAAAGGGAAAGCTTAGTGAATCAAGAGGAAAGTCAGTGGATCCAGAGCTGTGGTTACACTTCCAATTTTTTGAGCCGGAGAGTCGTCGGACCAACAGACAAAGATTCCTCACCCAGAGTTGTAACAGTCACCTTTACGAGGTTAGTTTTCCTCCAGTGGGAACGGGTCTAAGGCACCAATGCCGACCCGTTTAAGTAGTTATAGTATGTCGGGGGTTAGCCCGATGCAGTTTAAATGTTTCCGGACTTCATTCCGATGCCGGGCGGTACCGAGAAGTAGTTACGTATGCATGATGTCTTTGTGATTCATGCATGTTGTATGTCGTATGTTATATGTTATGTGTTAAGTGTACCGGGCTTCGGTCCGATGTCGGGGCAATCCCGATGCAGATTATGTGATTTTATTATGTGTTTATGATATATGTCGTGTTGTGTATGTGTCGGGGTAAGCCTGATGTCGGGGCAAGCCTGATGCCAGGGTGAGCCCGATGCCCGATGCGGTCGGATGCCGGGGTGAGCTCGATGCCGGGCAGGAGTCCGATGTCGGGATTCATCCCAATGCAGTTGGGAGTGGTGCCAGAGTATTGTTATTGTGATAAGTTAATTGTATGCTATGTGGTTGTTTGGGGGTGCTCACTAAGCTTCATGCTTACAGTTTCAATTTTGGTTTTAGGTACTTTCGGTAGCAAAGGGAAGAGCTCAGAATGATCGCATGGCACACACCACAGTCTTTAGCCTGGGAGTTTTACTCTGATATTTTGATATGATAGTTGACATCAGATTTGATATGTGATAGATATTATGAGATTTTAAAACACATGGTTTACGATTTTTATACTTTGGCAATGATATTATGGTTTTAATAATGAAATTTTTTGGGTTGTATTTTTGGTTGATCTGGCCAAGATAGAGGCAAGTTCTGGTTGTGCGGGGTGAAGTTCCTGGGACACCACGTCAACCAGAATGGTATATTAGTTGATCCGGCCAAGATAGAGGCTGTTATGCAGTGGGTAGTGCCGAGGTCTCCATCCGAGATTCAGAGCTTCCTAGGTTTGGCAGGGTATTATAGGAGATTTATCCAGGACTTCTCCAAGATAGTAGGTCTGCTGACCCGACTGACCAAGAAGTCAGAGGTATTTCGCTAGGGTCCTGAGCAGCAGTTAGCCTTCGAGACGCTCAGACAGTGATTTTGCGAGGCATCGATTCTTACCTTGCCAGAGGGAGTGGATGACTTTGTAGTCTACTGTGACGCTTCAATCATAGGTATGAGAGTAGTGTTGATGCAACAGTGGTATGTGGTAGCCTATGCCTCGAGACAGTTGAAGCCTCACAAGGCTAACTACCCGACGCAAGATTTGGAGCTGGGGGCAGTGGTGTTCGCCCTCAAGATTCGGCGGCATTACCTTACGGGGTCCGGTGTACTATCTACACGGACCACAAGAGTTTGAAGTACCTCATGGATCAGTCGAATCTGAACATGAGGCAGCATCGGTGGTTAGATGTAGTAAAGGATTACGACTGTGAGATCCTTTACCACTCGAGTAAGGCCAACGTAGTAGCCAAAGCCCTAAGCCGCAAGGTGGTAGCGGCTCCGATCCGAGATATCTGTATGAGGATGAGCAGATTAGGGAGGCGTAGGTTGAGGGCCTGAGGGAGGAGCGCCAGAAGTGCGAGAGGATAGTGGGTTGAGTAGCTTCGTTTGATTACGATTGCCGAGGATTGTTGACCCTGCATGGGAGGGTTTGGGTACCGTACTGGGGCGGTGAACGGCAGGTGTTGATAGATGAGGCCCACAAGTCTCGGTTCTCCATCCATCCAGGGGCGACGAAAATGTACAGAGATCTTCGACCCGATTACTGGTGGCCCTGAATGAAGCGGGACGTAGCATGTGATGGGTTTTGGACATAAGAACTTTACCTATGTGCACATACAACCCTATAGCTTGGATCTAGGTTTCACTAACTGAACATGCAACATATCCAAGACTTTCATGGCTAGATCTAATGTATACTAACAATTAAAACATATGAAAACAAATCTAGAATGATACCTTGAGTTACTTGCTTGAAAACCTTCTTCTTGTTGGAGCTTAGAGTCACAAATGTCACTCCTCTAATGGCTTACAAACACCAACTAGCAAGAAGATGATTTGAGAGAGTTGAGGAAGATAGAAATCGGCTCTAGGGTTTCTCCAAACACAAGGGTGTCCGATTTCCTCAATCCTATGGGTCTATTTATATTGTGAGCTCCTAGGGTTTCACCCTTAAACCCTAATTGGATAACTTAGCCTCAAAGCAATCCAAATCCCTTCCTAGATAAGGCATTGGACGATTTCTAGGTGATCCATATCCCTAAAATCGTCCAACCCTATATCCATAAGGATTATCAGCTCAAAATACAACTTTCATACATTTGACAGCTTATACCCCTTTATTCAATTAATCTCTTTAAGTCACCAAATTAATTCCTTATTAATTTATGACTTATATTAATCAAATAATATAATTATTCTTTCAATACATTATTCTTATAATATATTAATAATAATAATATCTCTTCTCTCTAAATCACCCTGTCAAGTTGCTATGGTGAAGGCAACCCAAAAGGACCATGCACAACCGGGTCAAGTACTTACCAAATATAGTTACAGCCTTAGACACTAATCCAACAGTCTCCCACTTGGATAATTCTAGTAACTATAAATGCAAACACAATCCGATTAGCAATCGTAGCTCTCAAAGATGCTGTCAACTCTGATCTTATCAGTAACCTGTCCTTTAGATAAAGGATCGTACAACCCTATGTTTTGATATCGTGCAGACGATTTCATGAGACATTGTCATACTCATTGTCCAGCAACTATTTTTCTCGATCTTAGATTTATTTGACATAGAACTTAATTGAACACATCAATTCAGTCCTGACCGGGCCCAGCACATAAGTCAAATCAAATCATCGAGCGGCCATGATATCGCTTTTACTCTCTTAGAATAAAAGTAATAGATAAACTTTGACTTATATGCATTTACTTATCGACTAACTAACTATACACAACAATAAGTTTTATGAAATCAATTTACTGATGCGGTTTCGCATTATCAGTGTACAACCAATTAGTAAATAATAAACCATATATCTAGGTTTTAAGACCATATGATATTATCGTCTTGCGATCACTTCAAAGTGATTCCAGCAAACGCGGGTTTATTCCAATGCTCAAAACTTGTTCATAAGCACTCATGAACGTTGCAGCAACCCTTTGCTATGTCTAATACCATTTAGACAATCTACACACCAATTCATGACAATCTTTATTCATACCTACTTCCAACATATGAACGATTGTGGACTGTCTGAATAATTCGATTATTCTTAATAAACTTAATTATTCTGGAAGTCAAAACATGCAAAGTGAAACAATAGCTAAATAATTAACATAAGACAGTAACAATACTTATAAATAATACTCCCTTATTTAATCATCAAATGTCAATTACATTTGTCTATTACACGCTTCTAATACTATCTAATCTAAACTAATATCATCCTTCAGCCCAATACTCCTAGCATGCTGCAAGTGCTTAACCCTGCTCAGTCCCTTCGTAAGCGGATATGCTGGGTTATCTTCTGATGATATCCTCTTAACCACGAGGTCTCCTTCTTCTACTTGATGCCTAATAAAGTCATATTTTCTGTCGATATGCCGAGATCTACCATGATCCCTCGGTTCCTTGGTCAAGGCAACCGCTCCTTCATTATCACAGAAAATTTCCATGGGCTCCTTTATGGCAGGCAAAACTCCAAGGTCGCCAATGAAGTTCTTCAACCATATTGCCTCCTTTGACGCTTCGCTCGCTGCAATGTACACTGATTCGCACGTTGAATCAGCTACAGTTTCTTGTTTGGAACTTTTCCACGTTACTACTCCTCCATTAAGGGTAAAGACCCTTCCTGACTGCGAACGGTAGTTATCCCTATCGGTCTGGAAACTGGCGTCACTATACCCTCGCACCTTCAAGTCATCACTCCCTCCGAGGACTAGAAACCATTCCTTGGTCCACCGAAGGTACTTAAGGATGTTCTTGACCGCAATCCAATGCGCTCTACCAGGATTCCCTTGATATCTACTGACCATGCTCAAAGCGAAGGCCACATCAGGTCGAGTACAAGTCATAGCATACATGATCGAGCCAACTGCGGAAGCGTAAGGTACTCGGCTTACTCAACTTGTATTACTCTGTATCGGTAGTTCTCCCTTCTTCGAGTTTTCCATACTAAAACGTTTTAGTACCTTACCTATGTAAGTATTCTGACTAAGTCCTATTAGTCTCTTACTTCTTTCTCTCACTATCCTTATTCCCAAAATATAGGAAGCCTCTCCGAGGTCCTTCATATCGAAACACTTCCCGAGCCAGGACTTGACCTCCTGCAGAGTCGGGACATCGTTTCCTATGAGCAGTATGTCATTGACATACAAAACGAGAAAGCTAACTATGCTCCCACTGGCTTTGACATATATACATGATTCATCTTCGCTTCGTACAAATCCAAACTCTCTTACTTTCTCATTAAAGCAAAGATTCCATCTGTGAGACGCCTTCTTAAGTCCATAAATGGACTTCTCAAGCTTGCACACTCTATTTGGATGCTTCAGATCGACAAAACCCTCTGGCTGAGCCATGTAAACATCCTTAGCCAACTTCCCATTCAGGAAAGCGGTCTTGACATCCATTTTCCATATCTCATAATCATGAAATGCGGCAATAGCTAGCATCACTCTAATAGACTTTATCTTCACAACTGGTGAGAAGGTCTCATCATAGTCAACTCCGAGAGTTTGAGTAAAGCCCTTCGCAACCAATCGCGCCTTGTACATTTGCACATTCCCATCTATGTCAGTCTTCTTCTTTTAGATCCATTTGCACCCAACCGTCTTACGTCCGGGCACATTGTCAACCAAATTCCAAACTTGGTTGTCATACATGGACTGGATCTCGCTGTCCATTGCCTCTTTCCATTTTGCTGATTTCGGGCCTGCCATGGCTTCCTTATAGCAATTAGGTTGATCTAGATTTATTAGTGTACTATCACTAATATACGTTTCCCCTTCGGTAGTAACATGAAAACCATAGAACTGGGGTTGAACTCTAACTCTTTCGGAACGTCTAAGAGGTAATGACTCGTCAATTGGTTCAACCGGAGTTTCCTCTTCAGGTTGAGCGCCAGCGGTAGAGGTTCCTTCATCGCTCGACTCTTGAATCTCTTCAAGATCGATTTGCCTCCCACTGTCTCCTTGGTTTATGATTTCTAGCGCTCAGAAAACCCCTCTCCTCGCAACGAAGACCACATTGTCACTCGGTCTATAGAAGAGATATCCAAAGGATTTATGCGGGTAGCCGATGAAAATACATCGCTCACTACGAGGTTTGAGCTTGTCATGATTTTCTCGTCTTACGAAAACTTCACAACCCCAAACCTTGATTTGTGCCAACGAGGGAGCTTTCCCTGTCCACATCTCGTGAGGTGTTTTGGGAACCTTCTTTGTAGGGACTCGGTTAAGGATATGGGCGGCAGTCTCTAAGGCATACCCCCAAAATGAGATAGGTAGTGAAGCACGACTCATCATAGAACGAACCATGTCCAACAAGGTTCGATTGCGCCTTTCTGCCACACCATTTAACTACAGTGTCTTAGGTGGCGTCAATTGTGAAACTATTCCACATTCCTTGAGATAGTCGTGGAATTCAAGACTTAGGTACTCTCCTCCTCGATCGGATCGAAGCATCTTGATTTTCCTGCCCAATTGATTCTCCACTTCATTCTTGAACTCTTTGAACTTTTCAAATGTTTCAGACTTGTGCTTGATTAAGTAAATATACCCATATCTACTATAATCATCGGTGAAAGACATGTAGAAGCGGTTTCCGTCCTTTGTGGTGGATCTAAAGGGTCCACATACATCGGTATGTATGAGATCCAATAAACCCTCACCCTTCTCACAAGTGCCAGTGAAGGGTGACTTGGTCATCTTTCCAACTAAACAAGATTTGCACGTGTCATCTTCCCTAAGGTCGAATGACTCCAACACTCCATCCTTTTGGAGTTGGGCTATGTGCTTCTTGTTGACATGTCCAAGACAACAATGCCACAAAGATGCTTTATCCATACTATTGAAAGAATCTATACACAACACATCATTTCCTAGGTTATCTACAACCATAACAGTTTCATAAATTCCATTACAAGGCATAGCTTCAAAGTATGAAACACCATTTAGATAAGCATAAATAGAACCTTTCATATTATTAAACGAATATCTAAATCCTTGTCTAAACAAACCATGAAATGAAATGATGTTTCATGCCATATCTGGCGAGTAGCAACAACTATTTAAATCTAGTCCTAATCCATTACTTTGCACTAAAGAATACACTCCAATCTTGGTGACAGGCGACGATCTTCTGTTTCCCATGATTAGATTTATTCTTCCTTGCTCCACATCTCTATCTCTTCTTAGTCCCTGCAAGTCAAAACAAATGTTGTAACCACATCCTGTGTCAAGAACCCAACAAATAGTGTGAGATGAATTACTAGATTTAATTTTGTATATACCTGCAAAAGATGGCTTGATCTTTCCATCCTTGATGGCTTGCAAATATTTCGGGCAGCTTCTCTTCCAATGCCCTATCTTGTGGCAATGATGGCACTTTGCCTCCTTCAGGTTAGGGTTGGGCTTAGAGGGGTCAACTTTGGTCCCACTAGAAGAGGAACCATCTTGGGACTTTCCTTTGCGGTGGCTCTTTGAAGGAGCCTTCCTCTTCTTGCCCCTTCCCTGCCCTATAGCCAAAAGAGGAGCAACGGTTGGTGCGGGAGTTGGTGCAACAAACTTGTCCTTAAGGTTGCTCTCAGCAGTCCTTAGGAGTCCTTGGAGTTTGCTTAGGGTGAACTCTTCATTGTTCATGTGGTAGGTCATCCTAAATTGGTTGTAGCATGAAGGCAAGGAATGAAGAACAATATCGATGGCCAAATCCTCCCCAAAGTTAACATTTAACTTACAAAGACGATCAACATATCGTTGCATGTTTTGCAAGTGCACAGTCAACGATTCTCCATTTCCCATCTTAGCAGTGATCATATTAGTGATGATCTCGTAGCGCTCTTGCCTCGCGCTTTGGTGGTACCTCTCCATCAAGTCTTGATGCATTTCATACGGATACATGTCCTCATAGGACTTTTGGAATTCTTGGTTCATAGTGGCTATCATGATGCAATGAACTTTCGTTGCATCACGTCCGTGTGTCTCAAAGACAGCCATCTCTTCGGGAGTAGCGATTTTCGGGTTAACCTTCTTGAGCTTTTCATTAAGGAAATACTCTTTGTCCTCGTAGCATGCAATGGTGCGAATGTATCTTATCCATTCGCTAAAGTTGGTACCATCGAAGGTCACCTTTTGGCAAAGACTCATTAAGGTGAATGAGTTGGCAGCAGCGTTGTTTGCGTTCGACATATACAAATAGAAAGGACAAAGTTTGATTAGAATTTGGATCCCTAATTAAACAACCAAAATGAAAAATTAGGGCTAGGACCCAACAACATTATTTACATATTAGAAAAGGGATGCCGTAATCCAATCATGCAAATAATTTGGAGGTAAGTGAATGACGATTCACTAATTTTTCACCACAAAAACATAACCTTAAGTTTTATTGAGAATTCCTAGATTTTAGAGATTCATTGAAATTTTCAATGGCATGTTTAAATCTCGATATGCCCCTCTAGTTTGTGATTGGGATACCGAGGATCACAAAGCGGGTGTGAATTACCATGCAAATCTACATGGTGCCTTCATTGTTACAATCATCTATTTGATGTGCTGGTAAACCACACACGCTCCATCGAACTATGATAAACAATGAATCACCCTTTGCAACCTTTGCTTAGAACCAATTTGTGTGCCGGTAAACCACACACGCTCCACTAACTTCTTAGCAAGGGTGCAAAGTGCAATTTCATGGGATTGCATCAATTCACTTTTCCTAAAGTAACTAAGATTGGGAATTTTTTAAAATAGTTTAGTTACTTTTATAGGTTCATTATACTTATTAATGAGGAGAGAGAGTTGCCCTATCCTACCCGTTTGGCTAACGACCCTCCACCGGTCAAGCAAGCGGTGGGTGTGAGTGTACACCCATTAAGCGCCATTTTATAGGCAGCAACCTTATACCCACCTTATAAATCGGCTTCGTGAATGAGGCCTACTAACGGTAAGCCTAGCATTTTAATTTTACATATATATTTATTAAGCTTTTAATAATATAATAGTATATGGTTGAATTTTAAACATGTAAAACTCTAGGGGTTGAAATTTAAATTCTTCTAAATTAAACTATTAATCACAAAATTCAAATTTCAAAACTTCGGGATAGAAATTGAACTTTTCAAACAATAGGGATCAAATAACAAATAATTCAAATTAAACAATTAATTTCACAATTATCTATATTTGACCTAATCCAATTTTAGTCATTAGATAGTTACCAAATAATCTTAAATAGTCCAATATTTATCATATAAATAATCAATATTTAAAAGATTTGAAATTATCTTTATTTATGTCAAGGATAATCATTAAATTAAGTTAAAATTCGGATTTTTACATAATGAAACGATTTAGGTATCAATCCAAGACAAAACAGCAACAAAATCCCGAATTATCCTCTGTCTGACGCTCGGACTCGCCGAGTCAAGCTTTGGGACTCGCCGAGTAGGGCCAACTCGCCGAGTCCAAAAGCTGACTCGTCGAGTTGGGTCGACAGAGGGCAAGAAAAATTATTTTCAGCAAGTAAAACAGTTAAGCATCATATTCAATTGAAACCAATCATGTCTCTGATACCACTGATGGGTTTTGGACATAAGAACTTTACCTATGTGCACATACAACCCTATAGCTATGATCTAGGTTTCACTAATTGAACATGCAACATATCCAAGGCTTTCATGCTTAGATCTAATGTATACTAACAATTAAAACATATGAAAACAGATCTAGAATGACACCTTGAGTTATTTGCTTGAAAACCTTCTTATTCTTGGAGCTTAGAGTCACAAATGTCACTCCTCTAATGGCTTACAAACACCAACTAGCAAGAAGATGATTTGACAGAGTTGAGGAAGAGAGAAATCGGCTTTAGGGTTTCTCCAAACACAATGGTGTCCGATTTCCTCAATCCTATGGGTCTATTTATACTGTGAGCTCCTAGGGTTTCACCCTTAAACCCTAATTGGATAACTTAGCCTCAAAGAAATCCAAATCCCTTCCTAGATAAGACCTTGGATGATTTCTAGGTGATCCATATCCCTAAAATCGTCCAACCCTATATCCATAAGGATTATCAGCTCAAAATACAACTTTCATACATTTAACAGTTTATACCCCTTTATTCAATTAATCTCTTTAAGTCACCAAATTAATTCCTTATTAATTTATGACTTATATTAATCAAATAATATAATTATTCTTTCAATACATTATTCTTATAATATATTAATAATAATAATATCTCTTCTCTCTAAATCACCCTGTCAAGTTGCTATGGTGTAGGCAACCCAAAAGGACCATGCACAACCGGGTCAAGTACTTACCAAATATAGTTATAGCCTTAGACACTAATCCAACAACATGGTATGTGGAGAGATGCCTGACCTGCAGGAAGGTCAAGGCAGAGCACCAGAGGCCCAACGAAAAGATGCAGCCAATAGACATTCCCGTGTAGAAATGTGAGGATATCACTATGCACTTCATTATTGAGCTTCCCAGGACCGCGCGTGCGGTTGATTCAATATGGTTCATCGTGGATCGATTGACCAAGAGCCCCCATCATGGGGTGCCTGTCTCGGTGGTGTCAGACCAAGATGTCCGGTTTACTTCCAGGTACTCGTATCCATTTCACCATCGCTATCTACCCTCAGAAAGACAGGCAGAGCGAGAGGATGATTTAGACTCTCGAGGACATGCTTCGGGCGTGTGTACTAGATTTTGGTGGCAGTTGGGATACATATCTTCCGTTAGCAGAATGTTTGTATACAACAGCTATCACTCCAGTATAGACCGTCCTCCCTTCGAGATGCTCTATGGGAGGAAGTGTAGGACCCCAATCTGTTGTGGTGAGGTCGGTCAAAGAGTCATGGGGAGTACGGAGGTAGTACTCAAGGCTGCAGAGCGGATTCAGCAAGTTCGGAGCAGGCTCCAGACAGCTCAAAGTCGGCGGAAGAGTTACGCCAAAAAGCGGCGTTAGGACTTAGAGTTTCAGGTGGGCGATATGGTCCTCCTAAAAGTGTCACCCTGGAAGGCTGTTATCAGGTTTTGAAAGCAGGGCAAGCTGGGCCGCAGGTTCATTGGTCCATTTAGGGTTTTAGCCTGGGTAGGTTGGGTTGCCTATCGATTAGATCTTCCAAAAAAACTCAGCCAAATCCATAACACGTTCCATGTTTCTCAGTTGTGGAAGTGCTTATTGGATGATTCGGTAGTGGTACCCTTTGAGGATATTCAGATTGATGACAGCCCAAATTACATCGAGAGACCCGTAGCGATTTTAGATTGCGAGTCGAAGAAGCTGAGGAACAAAAGGGTAGAGTTAGTGAAGGTGCAGTGGCAGCACTGCAAGGGTTCAGAGTGGACGTGGAAACCCGAGGAGGAAATGAGGGAGCACTACCCAGAGTTGTTTTCAGAGATAGAAAACTTCGAGGATGAAGTCTAAGACAAGTGGGGGAGAATTGTAACATCCGGTCTCATGTACGCTTTTAAATTCAATCGAAACTTCATATTTTACCCTTGGACTCGGTAAGTTGGAGGCCCAACTCGTCGAGTAGGATCGACTCTGCATCGGGGGACTATGTGACCTAATCGACGAGTCGGAAGATTAACTCGGCGAGTAGGATTTGTCTAAGTGAAACCCTAAATTGGAGGGTTTGTACCCTATTTAAACATCTTATGAGGCTTCCACCCCAGCCTCCATCACCTTCAAGCTCTGTCCTCGGAACCCTAATAAATTGTGAGCATTCTTGAGCAAATTGTGCCTTTCTTTGTGATTTGAAGTTAGAAGAAGAAAGGGAAAGCTTACTGAATTAAGAAGCAAGTCAGTGGATCCGGAGTTATGGTTGCACTTCCAGTTATTTGATCCAGATAGTCGCTGGAACAGCAGGCATAAACTCCTCACCCAGAGTTGCAGTAGTTATAGTATGTCGGGGGTTAGCCTGATGCAGTTCAAATGTTTCCGGACTTCAGTCTGATGTCGGGGCGGTCCTGAGAAGTAGTTACGTATGCATGATGTCTTTGTGATTCATGCATATTGTATGTTGTATGCTATATGTTATGTGTTAGGTGTATCGGGCTTCGGTCCGATGTTGGGGCAAGCCCGATGTAGATTATGTGATTTTATTATGGGTTTATGATATATGTCATGCTGTGTATGTGCCGGGGTAAGCCATATGTCGGGGCAAGCCCGATGCCCGATGCGGTCGGATACCAGGGTGAGCCCGATGCCGAGCTGGAGTCCGATGCTGGGTAAGCCGATGTCAGGATTCGTCCCGATGCAGTTGAGAGTAGTCCCAGAGTATTGTTATTGTGATAAGTTAATTTTATGGTATGTGGTAGTTTGGGGGAGCTTACTATGCTTCGTGCTTATAGTTTGAGTTTTGGTTTCAGGTACTTCCGGTAGCAAAGGGAAGAGCTCGGGATGATCGCATGGCACACACCACAATCTTCAGTCTGGGAGTTTTACTCTGATATTTTGATATGATATTTGACATGAGATTTGACATATGATAGATATTATGAGATTTTGAAACACGTGGTCTATGATTTTTATACTTTGACAATGATATTATGGTTTTTGTAATGCTTTAAAAACGAAATTTTTGGGTTGTATTTTTGGGATGTTTCTTGATCGTGAGGAGTGTGTCTAATCAATATTAGGTAATACACCTGAATGGACACAAGCACTAGCTAATTTAAGGAAGATGCCTAAAATGCTTTTATGTGCTAAATAATTTGTGATGCTTTATGCTATCGTTTGATCATATCTATGGTCTGTTGCCGACCAGATCTGGAAATTTCATGTGTTCAGATTTCTAAACGTTTAAATACGGTATTGGAACTGGCATGTAACTTTTCGGAGTAATAAGGAGGATTACGCGTCTAAACCTTCTTTATCTATATTCTCGTCTCAATACACTAAACGCATGTTTCCGTGAACATAGCATCATGGTGAAGACTCGTAGAGAATTGAGTAAATGGAGGAAATGAAAAGGCTTATGATAGTGAATGACACTTACCGGAAGATATCGTAAGAGTGGTATCTTGCCTTTAGAATATGTCTAATAAAATAACAACACATTCAGAGGAGTATGGTACGTCTGAAGTACATCATCCATTTGGCAGGATGATGGAACGATTGGTGTAATTCCTGAAGTTGTCCCATCGTATGGCGTTTCCACCACCAACTGAGTTGAAATAGAATTGATGATTGAAGATACGCATAGAAGAAGTCCTAGTAGAGTGTAGGAACTTTTATGATTGTTTGGACACATTTGTATGTGTTAAAATTGCTTTTGATAATAACTTGGAAAAACTGCGAGACAATACTTGGGACGAGTATGAGTAGGTGTGAATGGTAGTAGAGGCCTATACTACCGAAAGCACAAGACTCACGCTTGGATCAGGGAAAGTCACAAGGTTACCAAGGCACTAGTAATTGATTTTGTTTTGTTCATGTATGTCATTACCATCATTTCGGTAATGACTAAGAAGATGATTATTATTCTGACCCTAGTGGTCATATCATGTCGAGTCCGACTAAGATGAGTATGTTACATGGTTCAGGGAACCAAGATCGATGCAGCATTTGACTTAATATGGAAGATTGAAGTGAAAGATAATTGAAGTGATCAGTAGAACTATCGCAACCGTTGTTAAGATTAGAAGCTTGTACCTAGAACTGCTACATGCTAGAATGTGATTATATCACATTAGAACATGAAGAAAGGTATATTCCATTCTGAAATTTGACTCTAAAAGACTTGAGTCTAAGCGTTGTATCATACGAAGAGATGTTATTAGAACATGCCCCATTGGTCTTTTACGGTAATTGAAGTAAAGACTGTTTCCAAAGGAGCAAGAGTCTCCAATAAGGATCAAGATTGTGACTTAAAGGTCAAGATTTAAAGTCCAACGTGAGATAGAGAGCGGGTGCAAGATCGAGCATCGCCTGCAATCCAGAAGTCCAAGAGTTAGATACTCATTCGAAAGAACATAGGAGTTACGGTTATTACCTAGGATGAAAAGATAACATATGAAGTCATTATACAAGCTCTATTTTGTTGATGATTCAGGGACGTAATCATCCTAAGGGGGAGATAATTGTAACACCCGCAGATTCGGGTTAGTCAATTTAGAGAAAATAAGTGTCAAAAATAACTTTTTTGATATAAGATTATTTAGAATAAATAGTCTTGACCAAGTTATAGTATATGTCACAAGTGTTCCGTACATATAAAGAACTCTGGAATTCAAGTTATAACAAAGAAGTTAAGAACCATCGAAGTTTTACGACTAAACCGGCATGACACCGGGAATCGTAAAAAATGAATTTACGATAAAATACTTTTTAGCCTTAGCGATCTAAACGAAAGTCGTAGTATATGTTAAAAGGAGAGTGTGCATAAAAATAACGTTCAAATCTGATTTCGTATGAGGAAATGATGATTTTTATAAGATTGGGCATAACAGTGCACAGCCCGAAATTCGAATTTTAGATCGATCGATTTTTGGCCCGCGCATCCTAAATGAGAATTATTGAAGTTCTCATTAATAGGAACTCAATGATAAAAAGACAGACAAAACGGAGTCCGTATGAAGAAGTTATGAATTTTACATAGTCATTTAACAGTATAATCTTCTCACACTATTAAATTTAAAATCGGTCGAGATTTAGTTGACGGAGTCAAAAGAAGAGTTGTAGATATTGTCATTACCTATGCGTGAATATAATGAACGTCAAAAATGGAGCTTATATGTGAAAGTTGTGAATTTTTAAAAATTGGTTGTTTTACCTACGCCTAGTGCTACATGTCAGAACCAGGCGAAGCCGCGGAGCCTACGCAAGACCACGACGCGGAGACGCTCCAGGAAGCCTATAAATAGAGGTGCGGGGGCTGCCTCATTCCTCACACCTTTTCCCACTTCTTTCTCTCTCTAAACACTCTCTAACACCCCTAACCACCCTCCACCCCTTCAAAGCCTAGGGTACCCCCTAGCACGAGAAGGAAGCCCCAGAGCTCCCAACGGCTCCAAGAAAATACGCATTTCAGCTTGGAAATGCTGCTCTAGCAAATCCTGGTTTTTAATAAAAACCTGATGTAAGTGAGATACGCCTACCATACTTTAAATATAACTTATATATAAATATAATATCGTTATTATGAACCTATAAATAAGATTTATCAGTGATTCAAAGTCGTTATATTGATTTAACTACTTACGGGAGAGGTATCTAGAATGGTTACGTTGGGTTTGGTTGTTGGATTTTAGAAAAGCTATATGCTGAAATGGTCCTACCTCCTAACTGTCGTGCCTAGCTGATCCTTACTTGATAGATCATGAAGTAGACTCTAAGTTAATGACGAGTCTAGACTAATAATTAGTCGCAATAAATATTAGACTAAAATCTAGTGGTAATAATAAGCGAAGCGCTGCTCGAATTTCGAGTCGTCGCTATAACAAGTGAGTGCATAGTTACTTTCATCTT
This sequence comes from Lactuca sativa, assembly GCF_002870075.4. Lineage (NCBI taxonomy): Eukaryota > Viridiplantae > Streptophyta > Magnoliopsida > Asterales > Asteraceae > Lactuca > Lactuca sativa. The sequence goes on from NC_056629.2 coordinate 20,575,538, forward strand.
ACACATAGATATGAAGTATTTTATATAAATTGCGTGCTATGTGTGCATATTATCTGTATACTTGTTTTCTATGTTGGATGAACGATTTTATACATGTTTTAAATGATTTAAATTGTATACGTGTTTTATATCTACAAAATATGTTGGGTAAAACATGGGTAGATGAATGATAAGGGATGAAAGTTTATATAGAGGAACATTGGCAGTATGGACATAATGCCCTATAGGTGAACATTGGCAGCAATGGACCTAGTACTCTATAGATGAGCATTGGCAGTTGCGCCACAATCTGTAGATGTTTTTGATCTACTCTAAACATCCTAGCAGCTGCGCCCTAAGGATAGTATCGACAGCTACGCTTAATAGAGGACATCATAACCCTGGCAGTCGCGCCCAAAGGACAATATCGGCAAGTGCGCCTAATAGAGAATGTCATAATTCTGGTAGCTACGCTTAAATGATAATATTGGCAAATGTGATTAATAGATAATATTGACAGTTGTGTCATTGGTAATGATGGACTTCGTGCCTACTCCTTAGGACTGAATGAGTGAATGATAAATGATTCTTAGGGTAGATCGTTAAGAAATAAAGTAGATAATGGGGATGGGTAATTGGGTTGATTATTTAATGATTAAACATAATTATATTATCGTGGTTTGAAAAGCCTATGTACTCACCAGGTTTCCCAACCTGACCCACTCAAGTTTATTGTGTCAAAGGTATCGATATGAAGTTACATTACACTGAGAGATTAAAGAGATGTAAATCACTAGTGTTAATGAATGTAAGTTTTGTTTATGCGTATGTTTCTATATTGATGATGACATCCCAAGGTTTTAAAATGAATAAAATACATTTCTTCAAAAATGTTTGATATGTATTTATTATGTTTTTCTAGGAACAAATTCCGCAACACTTTTCTTTAAAATGTTACTCTAATTTTTAGACAAGCATAAACCAAATCGGTCTTTTCTAGCTGTGAAAATTGAGATGTCATAGTCTTGAAACTCGATACTAAGATACTCTCCTCCTCAATCGGATCAGAGCATCTTTATCTTCCTCCCCAGCTGATTCTCCACGTCTTGCTTAAAATATTTGAACTGTCAAAGGTTTCTGACATATTCTTGATTAAGTAGATATACCCATATCTACTATAACCATCAGTAAAAGTCACATAGAAGCGGTTAGCATCCCTTGTGGCGGATTTGAAGGGTCCACACACATCGGTGTGTATGAGATCCAAAAAACCCTCACCCTTTTCACAAGTACCAGTGAAGGGTGACTTGGTCATCTTTCCAAGCAAACAAGATTCACAAGTGTCATCTGACTTTAAGTCAAATGACTCCAATACTCCATCCTTTTGGAGTTGGGCTATGCGCTTCTTATTAACATGTCCAAGACGACAATGCCATAAGCATGCTTTATCTAAAACATTGGGCGAATCAATATGCAACACATTATTTCCTAAGTTATCTACAACCATCATAGTTTCATATATACCATTACAAGGTAATGATTCAAAATAAAATGTACCATTATAATAAGCATTAAGACTACCAATTTCATTATTAAAAGAAAAGGTAAAACCTTGTTTATACAACCTATGAAAGGAAATAATATTTCCTGCTATATCAGACAAGTAGCAACAATTATTCAGTTCTAAATTTGACCCACTACTAAGCAATAAAGCATAAACTCCAATCTTGGTGACAGGCGACTTTTTCCTATTCCCCACGATCAAGTTCATCTTCCTGTGCTCCACATCCCTACTTCTTTTTAGTCCCTGCAAATCAGAACAAATGTGAAAACCACATCCTGTATCCAGGACCCAAGAATTAGCATGTGATGAGTTATTAGACAGAATAGTATAAATACCTGCGAAGGAGGGTTTGATCTTCGCATTCTTTATGTCCCGCAAGTATTTGGGACAACTTCGTCTCCAGTGCCCTTTTTCATGACAATGGAACCACTCGGCTTCCTTTGGATTGGAAGAGGGTTTAGTAGAACCAACTTTCATCCCACTAGAAGAGGATCCATCATGGGACTTTCCATTGTGGCTCCTGGAAGGATTCTTCCTCTTCTTTCCCTTCCCATGTCCAATTTCCATGACAAGGGCAGTAGCAGTAGGAGTAGAAACAACGGATCTTCCTTTAAGACTACTTTCATCAGTCCTTAAAAGGCCTTGAAGTTTTCTTAGAGTGACCTGCTTTGTTCATATGATAGGTCATACGAAACTGATCATAACAAGGAGAAAAAAAGTGTGGAATAATATCTATGGCCAACTCTTCATCGAAGTTAACATTCAACTTCAGGAAACGGTCCACAAATCGTTACATCTTCTGCAAGTAGGTTGTGATTGACTCTCCAGCCTTCATTTTGGTTGTAATCATGGAGGCTATGATTTCATACCTTTCCTGCCTTGCACTTTGAAGGTACCTTTCCATCAAGTCTTGGTACATTTCATAAGGCAAAAAGTCCTCATAGGACTTTTGAAGCTCAGCAGTCATGGTAGCAATCATAATACACAACACTTTGGTCGCATCCCTCTCATAGGCCTAGTATTCATTAGTCTATTCGGGAGTAGCGGTAGATTTATCAATCTCCTTAAGCTCTTTATCTAGGACATATTCTTAGTCCTCATAGCGAATGGCCATTTGGATGTTTCGAATCCAATCATTGAAGTTCAATCCATTAAATATGACCCTCCCACACAAGTTTATGAGGGAGAAAGAGCCTCAAGGGTTTGGGTTTGAAGCAGTGTTGGAAAACATCTGAAAAGAAATAGAAAGTTTAGATTACATCATGATCCTTAATATAGCACCCAAATGAAATATTAAGGCTAAAACCCAACACAATATTTTACAATTCGGAAGAGGGATGTCGTAATCCAATTGCAAAATATTTGAAGGTAGGTAATGACGATTTACCAATTTCCACCCTGAAAAATGAAATTGATTATTAAGTTTTAATTGGATTGAAATTCCTAGATTCTTTTGAGGTTCATTGAACTTTTCAATGGCATGTTTAAATCTCGATTATGCCATTCAAGTTTGTGACTGGGATGCCGAGGATCACAAACAAGGTGTGAATAAACATGAAAATTAGCTTCGTACACTTAATGTTACAAATCATCCAATCAATGTGCCGGTTAACCACACACGCTCCATTGATCCATTATTAACATCAAGCTATCATTTGCCACATATTTTCAATCCCAAATTAGTGTGTCGGTTAACTACACACGCTCCACTAACGACTTAACAAGGTGCAAAGTGCAACTTCATGGAATAGCACCATTCGGCTAATGACCCTCCACCAATCAAGGAAGTGGTGGGTGAGAGTGGACACCCATTAAACCACCATTTTATTGGCAGTAACCTTATCCCCTCCCCCCCCCCCCCCCCTTATAGACCGGCTTCATGAATGAGGCCTACTAACGGTAAGACTGACTTGTCTTATATATATATATATATATGTATATATATATATATATATATATATATATATATATATATATATATATATATATATATATTAGTAGTAAACTATATTATAATAGTATAAGGGTTGAGTTTTAAACTTTTAAAGTTCTAGGGTTTGGAATTAAAGTTTCTTAAATAAGACTCTTCAAGTTCCAAAACTTGAGGGCAAGTTTTGTAACTTGTAAGAACTTTTGATTTCCATAACTTATGGATTTTAAAGTTCCATGAATGAGACCTTTCAAATTCCAAATTTGAGAACAAGTTATGAAACCTTTCAAGATCTCTTGAATTCTTTAACTTACAAGAGTTAATAGTTTCATTAATAAAGACTTTTAATATTCCATAACTTGAGGACAAGTTATGGACCTTTTAAAGAAACACATAGATCAAATTAAACTAATCCAGTTATCATATAATTCATCATTTTCCAATTTGACCTAGTTCATATTCAAGATAGTTTCAAAATTCTCCAATAATTAGTTTTTCAAAAAATCAAGTAATTATCTTAAAATTTGACAAACTTCATCGTTTTGGATTGGGATAAACATTACCATATTAGTAAAATCAAATTTTATGAACCAAAACAGTTTGTGGTAATGATCGTAATCCAAAACATGCAAAAAAAAACTTGAAAAATCTACCATCTGATGAGCCAACTCGTCGAGCCAGGCATTGGACTCGTCGAGTTCATGGAAAAACTCATCCAACTCGTCGAGTCCATCTATGGACTCGTCCAGTTCATCAGGCAGTTGCCAGAAAAGTCATTTTTCCAACTTTGAAAATCAAACATTTGCATCAATATAATAGAGAACACACATGTCTCTGATACCACTGATGGGTTTTATGTACTCTAACATTCCTATGGTGCACATACAACCCTAATGCTTTGGATATAAGTTTTATCTAATTATACATGCAACATTGTTTTCCAAAGCATTAGGCCTAAACAAGCATGCAAGGTAACATTTAAATCATAAAAAACAGTTAGAAGATTACCTTGTGTAGTAGCTTGCTTGTCTTTGACCTTTAGGAGCCTAGCACCAAGGACCCAACAACGAGAAGATGACGAGTTATTAGATAAACTAGTGTATATACCTACAAAAGATGGCTTCACCTTGCCATCCTTGATATCTTGCAGATACTTTGGGCAGCTTTGTTTCTAATTCCCCTTATCATTGAAGTAAAAGCGAGTGGTCTCTTTTGGATCAGAAGTGTGAGGAATGTCAGGAGTGGCCTTCTCTTCGTCGATTTCATTAAGTTCCTTCTTAAGGACATAATCCTTGTTCTTGAATTGAAGGGACATCTTTATGTTACACATCCAGTCAGTATAGTTGGTTCCATCCAATGTATCTTTTGAGAAGATCGACAACAAGAAGTTATTGTGATTGGAGGAGGAGGAAGCAAAAGCATCAACTGGAGTAGACATCTATAAAAAGAAGGTAATTTCAGTTAGATAAGAATAATCCTTAATATAGTAACCCAAAATAAAATAATATGGCTAGGACCCAACTATATAATTCACAACTTAGAAAAGGGATGTCGTAATCTAATTGTAAATTTTATAAAGGTAGGTAAATGACGATTTACCAGTTTCACCAGAAAAGAAATGAAATTAAGTGAAACTCCTATGCGTTTTGAGATTCATTGAAACTATTAAATGACATGTTTAATCTCATATTATGCTCTTCTATTTGTGATTGGGATACCAATGATCATAAACAAGATGTAAATAACCATGCAAATGTGATTGGTAACCTCATTGTCATTTATCATCCTAATTGATGTGCTGGTAAACCACACACACTCCATCAACAATGATAATTTATAAGATTCCCATTACAACTCTTTATTAGTCCCTAATTGTGTGTTGGTTCACCACACGCACTCCACTACTACCTAATGTGTTCTATATGCCAGTAAGATATGCTATAAGTGTTAGTGGTAGTAGGAGGGGAATAGTCCCTTGATTCGGTCGTTAAGACCGAAGGGTAAGTTGGACACCCCAGATATGTCTAACAGCATGATTATGATATGTTATTATGTGATAGTGGTAGGGGTGAAATAGTCCCTGTGACCGGGTGAGATAGACCGGAGGGTAGCCAGACACCCCAGAATGGCCTGACACAGGTAGGTCAGCACCCCATAATGGATTGACACGGGTAGCTTAACACCCCATAATAGCTTGACATGGGTAGGTCGGGCACCCCAAAATTGCCCGACAATATGTATTATTGTATGGTATGTGGTATGATGGGGGAACTCACTAATCTTTGTGCTTCCGGTTTTCAGTTTTGGTTTCAGGTACCTCTTCGTCTAAGGGGAAGGAGCCAGTAGGGTAGCAGTGCATCGCACACACATCATTCCGCATTTGAGAACCATGGGATTGTACTCTGACATTATACTATTTAACACTATGGTTTTTGGAAACATGTAACTTTGTTTTGTGGGTTCATGTGATATCAGTAATGTTTTACTCAACTAGTTTTTATAAGTATTATAATTAAAAATCAAATTTTTTGGTATCGATTTTTGGGATGTTACATGATAGAAGAAGAGTTTAAGTATAGATTGTGACATCCCCAATTCATTGCCAGAAAAGACGATTTGTTTATGCTTTTTTAAAAATCAAAGTATCATTTTTTAAGAATAATATTGCGGAATTTGTTTCCATAAAACATGGTAATGATATTTTTAAAGCATTTCTGAAGAAATGTATTTTATTTATGTTAAAATGTTGGGATGTCATTGTCAATAAAGAAACATAAGATTAACAAAATATTACAAGCCTTACAATAATTAAACTAGTGGCCTAATACTCCTTGAATCTCTTAGCATAATGTATCTTTCATATAGCCACCTGTAATACAATAAAGTGAGTGGGTCTGGTTGGGAAATCTGGTGAGTACATAGGGATTTCAATCCCACGATGCGATAATAATGTATATCTCAAACCTACAAATCCAACTATTATCATTAACACAGATATTTCATACCTCTAAAACAATTTATCCCTTCCCGTCGATTCCCACATATAGATCCAACACAACGATCTTACAAGATCTAGCCTAAAGGATCAATATGAACAACAAATTGACGATGCTGCTTTGGAAATTCCCTGGCAACAAACAAGGATCAATAAATACATCAAATGAGGGGAATGGAATAAGTTTGACCAAGATCCTCCATTTATAAAAACAATAAGACAATTAAGTCATGGGTGGTTTATCTAGATAACTGTGCCTAGCAGTGGTCAGACATCCTGAGGTATTTTACCCCCAGAATCATCCTATCCGAAAATAAAACATCGGATATACCTACTAGTGGTCTATTACTGACACACTATATTAGGCATTCTACGAAGTTCCCTCAATTACTTCGTGAAAGGAAACGTTGACATACGAAGCTCGTCCGATCACTTCATAAAAGAAACGATAACTCCAAAGCTCTTCAAAATAAAAAGTATGGGGAAATACAAATAAACTACTCTCGTACACTTTCGTACCCCGACACACAATAGTCTCAAAAAAAGGACTTTGTACATGATAGTATTTCTGGCACATAATAGTACCCTGGTGTGAGTAGGACTCGTACCCCAGAACATAATAATACCCCGACACAAGCAGCACCTAAGACACAGATCTTTGAAAAAGACTTGGTACATAGAAAGTACCTTTGTACGTAGGACATACTCTATCAATCATCAGTCTCCTCAAAAAGAGTTTCTACTCTCTATTCTGACCACACACGTACCCTTAATAAGATACTACCCAATAACCAAACTTAATTGAACTAAGCATCTCTTTTAAGTCTTATTTCATCACTAAGCAAGCCTATAATGCTTATAATCAACTTTCAATACTAACTCTGTTATGGCAACACTATCATAATTTAGCGTAATATTTTATATTAAGGATTAAGTATTAACATACATTTATCTTCTCATTTATAATATTTCTATTATTATTATCATATAAATACGTCTCAACACATACATAACCATGTTTGGTTCGCATAGTGTATATCTTCAAATATACATATAACACATACTTTCAGATAATAAGCATATAACTCACATATACACTTTCAACATATATTTAACGCTTTTATTAATACTTGTATTAAAATCATGTTCATGAAAAGGACTATGCACTCACATGTTAAAGTGATGAATCGAAATTCGGGCAACGCTTTGCTTCTAGTAACTGTCTTTTCCTTTGACATAACCTAGCATTATTATCTATAAGTTTTAGTCTAGTATTTAATGTGACTGATTATTAGTCTAGATTCATCATTAACTCAAAGTATACTTTCATGATCTATCAAGTAAGAACAACCAGGTAGGATCATATCGGAGGTAGGGTCTGTTTGGTATACATAGTATACTGTTTGGAAATCCCAGTTTAAACATCTTGCTAAATCACAGCCTAGCCATCATCCTCATAAGTCGATCAATCAATATAACAACTTGGAAACACTGATAAATCTTGTCTACAGGTTCATAATAACGATAATGAATTTAAACATAAGTTATACTTAAAGTATGGTAAGCATAACTCACTTATAGGGGGTTTTAGCAAGGAACTGGGCTCTGCGTGGGAAGAACTTCTGAGCCAAAGCTCTTTTTCGCGGGGCCTTCTGGCGCTCTGGGACACGCTACTAACACCTGGTAGGTTCTAGGGAAATGCTTAGAGGGTTTGGGGGTGTTTAGGAGAGAAATGGGTGAAGAGACATGAGAAAAAGAGTGAAGAACGCCTTCTATTTAAAGGCTGCTAGCACTGAGTACGCTGAGCGTACTCAAGAATTACGTTGATTGTAATGGGTTTAGAAGGGTTATGCTGAGCGTACTGAAAATTACACTGGGCGTAATGTGCCATGTGTCGTGATCTCATGCAAAGCTGTGGTGAAGAAGGTACGGCTCAGATTGCGCCACATGTCACTCGTTGGTTACTCCAAAAACTAATTATCTTCTAAAATTCGTAACTTTCATGTATCAGCAACATTTTTACGTTCTTTATATCCATGCGTAGGTATCGATGGGTTCTACAACTTTCGTTAAGACTATGTTGGCTAATTTTGAATTTATTTTTAAAGTTATATTTTAACAGGCTTGTACCGTTAAAGTCCGTTTAAAATTCATAACTTTGTCATCCGACGTCTGTTTTTGAATGTCTTTATATCGTTGAGATCCTATTAACGAGATATTCAATTCTCGGTTAGGTTAGTTCGGCTAAAATTCGATTTCTGGGTTGTATACTACTACACTAAATCTTGGAAAATTCATAACTTCCTCAAATGAAGTCAAATTTGGATGTTCTTTATATGCTCGTTCTCGGTTTAACATCTACTATAATTTACTTTTTACGTTACTCAGATCCGTGTTAGTTTAATCGCAAAACTTCGACAGGTCATAACCTCTTCATTATAAATCGGATTTCAACGTTCTTTATATGTACGGAATCCTTGTGACATAAACTATAACTTGGTTAACATTATTTACTCTAAATAATATTCTATCAAAAAGTAATTTTTGACATTTATTGTCTCTAAATTGACTAGCCCGAATTTGCGGGCATTACATAGATCCAACAAAATCACATCATTCTTGGACCATTGTGAGTAGAAAGCTACTAACATGATCATTGATTTCATAGATCTAGAGATTTGCCATATTTGCCACTTTTTGATCATCTTAGTGCATAAAGTTTAGATAGTAGAAGTTTTTAACGTTGTTATGGATAAATTTTGAAACTTTATCCATCTAAATATCATATTGATTCAGATATGAAGGTTGTAGACTTGAACTTAATGGATTAGTTGAGAAAGATGCATTTTGGTCCCTTTAAGACTTAAAGACTAGATCTTGGTTGTTTGGACCATCCTAACGGATAAAGTTGAAAATTTTATACATTATGTGAGTATTGGAACCTGAGGCAGTACGTCATATGTAATTCACGCTACCCCCTATGTAGCCTAATTTATTCCCGTTTTTCTAGATTGAAGCTCTACGCCAAACGCAGAGTTAGAGTATGCAACGCGTAGGTCAACAATGGGTTGACCGTTGACTTTTAGTCAATTGTGAGGGGTTTAAGACTTGGAAGCACAAAATGGTCTTTTTCCAAAATAAAGGTTAGCCATGTTATTTTTGGACATATTAAGTTGGAAATTTTCCTTAAGTGTTAATTGGGATTGTTTTAGGTATTTATAGAGTGAGGAGCTTTTAATAATAACAGCTCAAGTGTATGTGTAACAACCCGTTATTTCAGGTCAATGTAATGACCAAAAGTTGAGTCTTGTAACCTCTTTTTAAAGTAATAAGAATTTCATCGAAAATGAAATGTTCAAACAACTCTATTTGGGTACACTATGTGGTGGATATCGTGATAAGGTTTCCAAAAATATAAAGAACGCTAAAATCCGAGTTATACCGAAGGAGTTGTTACCAATCAAAGATTCGTCACACTACCGATAAAGCGCTGTTAAGCATAAATCAAGAAATCTCAATAAAATACTTTTTAGCCTTAGGCATCTAAATGAAAGTAGTAAATTTCTTTAAACCGCGAGCATACATAAAAAGAACGCCCCAATCTGACTTCGTATGAGGAAATTATGATTTTTCGAAGTTTCTGACCTAGTAGCAGTAGACAACTAAAAACTCAAAATAGATATCGAGCGGTATTTAGCCAACACAACCTAAACGAAAGTTGAAGACCCCGACAATAGGAGTACAATAGTCAAAAGTGTGATGAAAATGGACATCAGATGAAGGAGGTATGGGATTTAAACGGACTTTTCCAGGTCCGGCCTGTTAAAAATAATATAATAAAAATAAAGTCAAAAATAGCCGATGAAGTCTAAACAAGAGTCATAGAGCCTTTTTACACCTACGCATGCATATAAAGAACGTTGAAATCAGAGCTCATACACAAAAGTTACGGATTTTACAAGTTCGGGACACAAAATCCGAGGCTGACTCAGCGTCACGACGTGAGGGGACCATGCTCACGACGTGAGCTCGTGATTGATGGGTTCCAGAGTGTCAGCCACATTAAATCGTCGAAGAGGATCATGCTGACTAGGCCTTACGACGTGAGGATCCAAAACTCACGACGTCAGACCCCAAATCAGCCCCTATAAATAGAAGCTTAAGGGTGCCGGGTTTGGTGCTTACTTCTTTACTTATAAGTGTTGTTACTCTGCGTTTTTACCTCGATAAGCCTTCCCAAAGCCCTGGTTTTTCATACTCGAGTCCCGAAGGAAGTTCTACACTCCAGAGATCCCCGAGAATCCCGAGATTTCAACTCTCTCTAGTCGAAGTTCTGCTCGATTCTCCTCTCGACTACTTCAAAACAACCACTTCAATCAAGTGTGTTCATATCCCTTTTATACACCTTCAAATACTTTATAATGTATTTTTAATACATTTGGGGGGAGAATACAAGTAAACACCCGGTTAATCCTGAGTGAAAACAAGAAAACTCTTGTTATATCTTGCACGCACTAGGTTTATACAAAAGGCATAGTATTCAGGGTAGCCATCCTTGTTGAACCATGTTATGCATTCAAAGAACTTAAGATTTATGCTTAGTCAAACATTGTTAAATAGAATAAACATTGTATACAAAACTATCACCTTAATATAGACTTAGTATAAAATCCGTGAGACATTTACATCTTCAACGCTACCTTTTTGCGAAAAGGTACAACTTCAAGTCCTGTCTATTATAACCAGAGCCTCGCGTTTAGAGAGCGTGTAAAATGTGTATAGATCTATACGGAAAGTCATGATCTCGTGCCCTGACTGTTAGCTATAGTCCTTTGGGTGACAGTTTGTCATAAATGTTTCGACACCTGAAGATCGTCGCCACAGGCATATTATGTTGAGTATGGTTATAAAACTCACCGTATAGCCAATTATTATGGTATTCTGATTTTATGATTGAGTAGTTATTAAAACTATTCTTCATCTAACAAGTGTGATCTTCTCATAGCTTTATTATATAACACTATGCCTCAACCTTTTAAGCATGTCAGCTGCTTGCGATTTTCGGTCTTGGACATTAGAGACTGCCTGCTACTTTAGGAAAATAAGGGATTTTCCTAGTGCAACTATTTACAATTCACAACACAAACATCCGTATGCATTTCATACTTTTATAAGAAAATAAGGGATTTTCTTGGAAAACATACGAACTTTGGAATGGCTTACATTTTTCTAAAAACCGCTTATGAACTCACCAACTTAAAAGTTGACACTTTTTCTTTGATATAACTTGTATTCTCAGGGAACCGCTAAGTAGGTTTGGAAACCAACTTTTGGGGATTAACGCTCCGACGTTAATTACTTCATTTGAAAGATGTTTATGTAATTACCTTTTGAACATGTAACAAATACATTTAAGTATACATTTTGAAACCTTTATATGTATGGTGGTGTGTACTTTCCTTACTATGAACTGTTATGATACTGAACATGACGTCCTCCGCCCCTGAACGTTTCTGCCGTTCTGGTTTGTGGGTGTGACAGATTGGTATCAGAGCATTGTTTATAGTGAATTAAGTATATCAAAACCATTTTTGGTATACAACTATAAACACAACTTGGCAAAAACACTCTGAGTAAGAGTCATACTTAAAAAAAAAAAAATTTATTTAATTTTTGTAAAGTAGGCATGCATTCATTTCATATTAATAGCAGTGTCATAAATAGATCAATATAGAAGTATTGTAAATAAATTGTGCAGTGCAGGTGTGCCTTGGGATATGTAATCGGAACTGGGATGAATATAGCCTGATCAACTATACTTGTCTGAGAGCCGACTAATGTATGCCAAGGATTGTCTGCAGTGGACAACAAGTTTAAAACTTACCAAGAGCATATCATTTAGAATACTATGGGAGTATTTGGATATCTTCAACCATCAAACTTAAGGGTAAAACTTTACATGCTTTAGCTTATAGTCAATTCTTTACCCTATTCTCGTATAGACTCAATGGTTGGATTTCATCACCCCGGCGACCCCTACTACCCCAACCAAGGTAATGAGGGATGGATTGTAGACGACCCCCAGGAGGAACCCAAGGAAGACAAGGAAGAGGAAGATTCAAATAGCTCAGCCTCAGAGCCCGAGGTAATCAATCTGCCAGCCGTCCGACCTCCATCCTTTCGACCTCCTTTCAGGATGGGATTTCAAGGACCAACTCCCGTCTGGGGAAGCCACATCCATCATTGGAGCCAGCAGCAAGGACTGCGCCCTCCTTAGGATATGTGTCGGGACTTCTACGATGTCAACGGAGGAAGTTCAGCTAATCGAGCACTCCCAGTTATGGTAGGCAAACTTGCCCATCAGGCTTATCAATCCGGAGTCCAACAAACCCGAATTCACGAGGTTGACATGAGGATGGAGGATAATGCAGTTGATATCCGATGCCTTGACATTCTACAAGGGAATGCTCAACTCCATACTAACTCTCTCCAAGAGCAAATGACTGCAGCTCTCTCTGAAATGAGAGATTTGAGGGAGCAACAAGCTACCTTTGATAGGCGTCTCATGGGATCCAAGCAATCAGATGCGGAATCGAGCTCCAAGCGCAACCCGCGCCGCGAGTAGTGGTCGCCTAACTCCCACATTTTGATATAGAATAGGACCACCGGCGAAAAGTCTTACTTTCTTTAACTTCCTGTAATCGGAGACCTTTAGAAAGGTCAATTTTGTTCTAACTTCGGATGTAACACAACCATATGTTTAATATATATATATATATATATATATATATATATATATATATATATATATATATATATATATATATATATATAAGGCATATCTCTTTCGTGTGTAAATTTTGTGCGTTTCTTTCAAGTTCATGAGTTTATCTATTGCTATCCAAATTCATTTGTGAATCAAACTCAAAGCCCGGTGTGGTCCAAACCAAAATTTTAAAACTATTAAAGACAGCTAACTCATTCAACCCTCGACCACCAAAACTAATGATCATTCATTTTTAATTCTTGGCAGCACGATGCTTCCTCGTCCAAACCTAAGACCCAGGTCGGGCATGATAAGTTATAAAACAAACTTGAAGATTGATTAGATCTTTGTAACAGGTATTGTGATGAACACAAAAACAATTAATAACACAAGTGTGGATCAAAATATGTCGAATGATTAGATCAAACAATCCTCAGCAAAGCTCGACTAAGAACTTCCGCTGTAGAGGATTTAGGGTTACAAGAACGATAATAATAAACTTCTGAATAATACTCTGATCGTTCTATTCTATCGTTTTTTTTTTAAGATGCATGCAAGCACCTTTATTTATACTAAACCCTACTAAACTCACGGATGAACAGGCCCATACCGGAGATACAAAATAGATTAGCTAACAAGCCCAATAGATGCAATACTTAACAAAAAACACAACCCAACAATCTCCCCCTTTGCGTCAAATTGGAGCGAGACTACTTCTTCTTCTTGCGATTCGAGCGAGAATAGTCTGTCTGAACCGAATGTACCATTGAATCATGTCATCAAAGTACTTGACATCATTCGCTGTGTTCTGCTTGCATCTGTGGATGATCCCCAAAACGTGCTCTAAACAGGCAGTGGTGTAGAGGTGTTTGTCAGCTAAGGCGAAAAGACATTTATGTCCTTCGTTCCTGGTAAACATGACCGAATTCCTACTTGAGTCAATTTTACCCATCTGCATTTGGTTGAGATCACTGGCAGAGCCAACAGGAGATATTGTAGGTTTCTTCTTAAATACGCTCGCAATCTCCTGATCCATCAATGCAACTTCCATGATGTAGCACACGAGCATCCTCTTGAAATGGTCGATGATCGGACCGTATTCAGCTTCGTTGGTGAGGAGGATGTTGTGCAAGATAATCCAATCATGGGGATTAAGGTTTGGTAGATCTGCAAGGGAAATAGCATGTTCGGTTTTGGCAGATCCCCGAAGTACCTTGAACCGAATGTTGATGAAGTTACCTTCACTATACGGCTTCAAGACCCGAACGTTGACAATTTTCTGAGCGCTCCAAGTCTGATATTGGGGTTGAGCAGCCTTCAGATAGAAATTGATTAAATCCCGATCAACCTGAGGATGAGGATGAGGGATCTCTGCAATGTTGGAAAAGGCATGAAAGATAAAATCCTTTCAGGTCAGTGGCATGTCGAACTGTGAGTCGACAGTGTTGGACCGATCTAAAGAGATCACAAGTTCCAGCCACAAGATACTCGGTGTGTCAATGGCTTCTTTAATCATCCTCTCGAGAGTCCAAGCAGGAAAAAGAGTTTTCCTACTTTCAAGAAGGTCGTGGGCTTCCTTCTGTTTTCGTTCGGCTTCTTCAGCCTCTCTTGCCACACGAGCACTGATGTCAGCCTCATTGTTTCGACTTTTTCGCTTCAACAAGTCAGCGATTGTCTCTTTATCTTCATCTTCTTCCTCTTCCTCAGCAATCTTTTTGCCTTTGTCTTTCACACCAGAACCGGAGGCTTGGCCTATTTGAGGAGGTTTGGTAGTGTGAGTTGCCGTTGAGGTAGGAGGTGGTTGAGAGATTGTTTCCTTCTCTCCCCCTTGTTTCGGAATGGACACGAAATCAAGTAGCCCTTCGATTTTACTGAGTAGGGCGAGGGCGGGAGCGAGCTTCTCTGCAAGGTCATGCCTCACAGTGTAGTTAAGAATTGGATCATGTGCTTCTAGGATGTTGGAGATGGCAGAGTGGACATCCGAAACACACGATTTTATCACCTCCCTTTCAGACCGAAGAGAGTCAATCTCCTGTTGAGAGTTGGAGAGTTGAAGGCTCTTGACCTTCAAAGCGGTGGTCTTCCTGGCTAGAACACCCATAAGAGAGTTCTCGGCAGCCAAATCTTCTTGAAGCTTGGAGAGACGTTCTTCAATGGTCGTTCGGAAAGTTGAGTTGTCGTCAGAAATTGTTTGACGAAGAGAAGCGAAGGACTTCAACTCAGTTGTGACTGATGTTGCCAGCTGGTGAACAATAGGTTCCAGCGTAGTCTTGGCAGCATTGGCACTCTCCTGTAAAGACTTCAACAGGGTAGAGGCATCAGTGAATAGTTTATCGACTTTTTCGGTCGCAGCCTGACAGGCTTTGGTAGAGGCATCTATGGCGGTGGTTGCAGAAGCAAGGGAATCTTGTTGAGCCTTGGAGAAAGCATCAACAATTTTCTAAACTGCAGCTTCAGATAGGGATGACTGAGATGTGGAAGAGGAGGCGATGAGTAAGTCAATCTTGTCATGGAGCTCCTGTAGATGCCTTTTAGTGACAGGAGCGTCGTCATCGTCATCGCTTTGAACTTGAAACGGGCTATAGTAGACCGAGTCAAAAGTCATATTCTCCCCGCCAAGGAGAGGTTCTTCTCCCTCTGAAGCATGACCAGGAGAAGTTGGTGGTGGTGAAGATGGTGGTTCGGTAGTATGGGTAGGTTCGGGTTGGGTTGTTTCGGGTGTAGGTGTAGGTTCGGGTGCTGGGGTGGTTTCGGGTGTTGGGGTGGATTTGGGTGCGTCAGTATGAACCCCCGTATCAGATACGTTGGTTCTAACATCTGCAGTGGTTGTAGTGGTTGCTTCGGTGAATATTGGGGTAGGTATTGGGATGGAAGTGGGTGGTATTTGAGTAGTGCAAGTTATGGGGGGAATAGAAATAGGAATGGTTTTAGGTGGAGAGGAAATTAGAGAAGTAGAGACATGAACTTCAGGGGTTGGAGATCTGGGTGGAGTGTTGCCACGTGGAGAGTCATCAGAATCTGAACTCTCACCCTCAGATTCGCTTGAGGAGGAAGCGATAACCAGCTTTCGCCTCGGCTGAGTTTTTCTCCTCTTCTGCTGTGGAGACTGAGCAGCCCTGGTGGGTTTCCTCTTCCTTGGAGACGGGCCTTTTGCCCCCTTAGCCACCTGTTTTCCCTTATCAGCCTTCTTGCCTCTTGGAGCAGGCTTGTCAGCGTCATGTATTGATTTTAGCATTTCCGGAGTAAGATCCCTCGGACCAGAACGCTTGAACTCCTTGTACGTTCTGATAATCCGGCTATCAGCATGAACATCCCCATACATGGTTTCCGGAATAGAACCATTGAATGGAAACTTTGAAGCGTCCGACACAATGATCTTCGTGGTATGAAAGGTACCAATCGAAGACATTGGAGCCCCAGCGACAATGGGGACATGGTACTTGTCCATCACCCATTTCATGATAATAGTCCAGAACCTAGCATACGAAATCTCTGAATGTCTGGAAGTAGAGGAGAGACTTTGAATGAGTTGTTGCCACAGAACGGACCCGTAGTCCATGTTGATTCCGTTGTAGATCCCATACATTATGGAGAGAAATAAACGGTTGGCTCCATCAGACCCGACACTTCGTTCAGATAAGCCCTTGAACAAAACCGTGAACATCCCATTCCACTGTGGAGGTAGGCACGACTTCTTGAATTTCGTCACCGTAGTAAGCACCTCCGTGTATCCCATGTTGTAGAACATGTTGAACAAATGACCCATAGGGATGGATTCTGGATTGACCCTGGAACAATCCACGTCAAACCCAAACAGTGAACAGAACCGCTGCTTTGAAATCGACGCCTTGTGCTCAAAGACATCAGAGAAGATTCTGTCAACGACCTTGTGGTAGTGAGCAGTTGCAAAGATCTGTGACAGAAACTCCATCGGAACAGTGTCATCCCTGGTAAGTGCAGGAGCGATTGGAGAAAACTTTAGACACTCGATGATGGGGAACATGAATGCGTCGTAAGCTTGAGGGGTTAAATCGACGATCAAGCTTTGCTGGGGGCGAATGGGCAAAATGTGGGACGTTGCGTGAACTGAGGAAGAATCTGCCATTGCTTGAAGAAAGTGGAGGAGATGATGAACAGTGAAGGATTAAGGATTTCTTGCTCTCTGGGAATTTTAATTGCAGTAAAGAGGTAAACGGTAAATGATGTTGCCTTTTATACTGTGGGTTAAGGAGAGAGAAAGATCTTCCCAAATCTTCGATTGAAAAACGAAGGGTTCTTCAGAGTTGACTAAGGCGTGACAGTTGGGGTTACCGATGATCACGCATGAGAGAGAATGCCAGGCCCCTAATAACACGCTTTCCCATCAGGCGTCGTTTGGAGACGAAATGGTTCAGATTCGCACGCTTCCCTCTTGCGCCGTTTGAAAGCAAATCGATTAGACTCCCGCCTGAGTCATCATGTCGTCATCTTATCCCTTTAAATTGTAACGGCATATTTTTAAAAATGATCCAACGTGGATTAAAATCAACCACAGCTATTAATCAACCGCCAATACAATTAAAATGCCTTGGATTTAATAGAATCTGAATTTTGGAAAATCAAAGATTTTCGTGCTTAGGGTGTAAAAGAAAAGAAATAAAGCAACACGTTTGGGAAAATATGTTATGTCAATAAAGACACGAAACAAATGATCCCGGGCACGAATCTCTTCCTTCAAAGTCAAGAGAGACCTTAAAGTGTTTGTGTGGTTTCCCGTTGAATAACGATCAGACACTTATGAAGAAGTGTAGAAAGGCTTCTTTTAATTAGGCTTATGAGGGTGGCTATCGCTTCGATTCAAAATTCCTAATCTTGATATAAGACAGAAATCGAACAAAGTACTTGTGAGACCAGTGTAGTCTATAGAACAAGTAGGTTGGAGATAATTTAAGTTGGCTAGGAAATTTATAAAATCTCAACAAAATTTAAAACTGGATCCCAAGGGAAGAAATGTTATTGGTTTTAACAATTTCATGGAATCACACAAAAGAAAATTTTGAGATTTCAAGGAGGTACGTCCGTCAATACATTAGTGAAAACTAGAGCAAATGAATTGTTCACCGTCAATTCGTATTGGGTATTGAATTTTGGGTTTCACTTAGCTCGTAGTGGCACGAAACTAAGATCATAAACACAGAAATTGTGTAACCATAAACCTCAGTGGTAATTTTTGAGAGTCTCAAGGGTTACGTATGTGAAGCGAATATGATGGAGAAATGCAATGTAGATGGTGTAAAGAAATCAAAGTACCTCTGCTATAAACAAATGGGACCAAGCAGAAAACTCATATCTCATGTGAGAAGAGAGTTAGGTAGCTCATGATTAGAATAAATAAGAAAGCCTAATTGGGAAGACAATGTTTGTTTATACCAAGTCAGTAAGGCTTACTATTCAGAATCAGGTGAGGCTTTGGACACATACAACAACATGCTTCTAGGGACACTTAGCTAAGGAAATTATATACCCACGAGAAAAAAATAAAAATAAAGATAAAAATAAAAATAAAAATAAAAATAAAAATAAAAATAAAAATAAAAATAAAAATAAAAATAAAAATAAAAATAAAAGTCAGGCTAAATAAGATAAAAAATAAAATATTTTTGGAGTTTTTGAATTTAGAAAAAAAATATTTTGGAATTTTTGATAAAATAAAAAAATAAGACACAAAAAAAAAATTTGAACCGAACCCGAGCGTTTGGTCTATTTCGGTTGAGAAAAACTTTGGAACCGAACCCGAGCGTTCGGTCTATTTCGGGTGAGAAAAAGTTTGGAACCGAACCCGAACGTTCGGTTGATTTCGGTCGCCAAAGAAAATAGATTTGAAAAAGAGAATGACTTTGATAATAAGAGAAATAAATTTGGAAAATTTATACAAAAGATCTACAACCAAGGAAACTACCTTTGAGTGATGAGCGAAAAGCAGATAATGCAACCGAACCCGAGCGTTCGGTTCATTTCGGTACATCAGCACAAGACCCGAACCCGAACGTTCGGTCTATTTCGCTTCTTGCTTTTGAGCTTCAGAGGTAATTTTTTGTACTGACTCTGATTCCATCATACCTAGCCCTTGTAGTATATTGTTAAAAGATGCTTCAAGAAGGGCTTTGGTAAAGATGTCAGCCAGTTGATCAATGGTTCGAACAAAGTGTATTTCGACATTCCCATCTTCCACATGATCCTTAATGAAGTGATACCTCAGTGCTATGTGCTTAGTCTTGGAGTGTTGTACTGGGTTATGACAGATCCTAATTGCACTTTCAGAGTCGCAATATAGTGGGATCTTTTTCATATTGAGTCCATAGTCCCGAAGTTGACTTTGGATCCAAATCACTTGAGAAGTACAGGAGGCAGCTGCGATGTATTCTGCTTCAGCTGTAGACAAGGATACACAGGTTTGTTTCTTTGATTGCCAACTAACCAACTTCCCGTCAAGGAATTGGCAGCCTCCAGTGGTGCTTTTCCTGTCTAGTCCACAACCTCCAAGGTCTGCATCTGAGTAGGCTTGAACGAAGAAGCCTGAGTTGGATGGATACCATAAGCCTAAAGAGGTAGTTCGCTTGAGATACTGGAGTATGTTCTTCATTGCAAGCATGTGAGGTTCACGAGGATTTGCCTGAAATCTAGCACAGTAACAAACAGAAAACATTATATCAGGCCTGCTAGCAGTAAGGTACATTAAAGAACCTATCATTTGGCGATATAGCGTAATATCGACGGCTGGCTTATCCAAGGATGGAGTGAGCTTGGTGTCGAACGCCATTGGAACTTTAACCTTAGAGTCTCCCATCAAGCCAAATTTAGCAAGAAGAGTCTTCGTGTAAGCTTCCTGGTTAATAAAGATGCCTTCGGGCCCCTGTCTAATATTTAACCCAAGGAAAAAGTTAATTGGACCCATTAAGCTCATTTCAAATTTAGTCTCCATCAGCTTTCTGAATTCAGCCGTTAAGCTAGGATTCGTTGAGCCAAAGATGATATCATCAACATAGATTTGAACAATCATAAGGTGGTTACCTTCCTTCTTACGAAAGAAGGTTGGGTGAACCGAACCTTGTTTTAATTTGGACATCTTTAAAAACTTGGTTAGCGTTTCATACCAGGCCCTCGGTGCTTGTTTCAGTCCATATACCGCTTTGTCCAGAATATAACAATGATTAGGGTATTTTTCATTGACAAATCCAGGTGGTTGCTCTACGTACACCGTTTTGTTCGAGTTCTCCATTTAGAAATGCGCACTTTACGTCCATTTGGAAAACCTCAAAGTTCTTGTGTGCAGCATAGGCAAGAAATATTCAAACAGATTCCAACCTAGCCACAGGAGCAAAAGTTTCCTCATAATCGATTCCTTCCTCCTGGCAGTATCCTTTCACCACTAGACGTGCTTTGTTTCTTATCACATTGCCTTCCTTATCCATCTTATTTCTAAAGACCCATTTGAGACCAACAACCGAGGCATCTTGAGGAGTTAGAATGAGGCGCCAAACGTTATTTCTTTCGAATTCATAAAGTTCGTCTTGCATAGCTTGAACCCAATCGGAGTGATCAAGAGCAGTGTTAACTGTCTTTGGTTCAAGTTTTGAGACGAAGGAGTTAAACATACAGAACTCTACATCTGAAAATAAGGAAGTTTGCTTTGCCTTTAGTTGAGATCGGGTCAGGACCTTTTCATAGACATTACCGACAACCTGTGAAACAGGATGATCTCTAGTCCATTTGACAAGAGGAGGGTAATTTGGATCATAGGATGGATCCGATTCAGCATTTACCAGCTCTTCTAGTTCAGATTGACTATCATAGTCATAAGACATATCCGCATTCTCCCCCTCGACAGATAAGCTTTCAGGTGTATCTTGATTTTCCGGAGCTATAGGAGTTTCGGGTGGTGTTGAGCTTTCGGGTACCACAGGACTTTCGGGTGGAGATTGGCTTTCGGGTACAGCTGGGCGTTTGGGAGCAGCTGGAGAACAGTTCTCCCCCTCAACATGTGAGCCAGGCTGTGAAGAAGAAGATGGTTCCTCCCCCTCAACTGAAGCATCGTGCTGTGGAGGGTCATTGAAACTTGATCCTCCTTCATTCATTTGCTTGGCAGCATCTTCGATGAGTTGCTTCAGATGATCTACTTTGTTATCTGCTGCACTAGCTTCCGAGAGAGTGGCCTTCTCTGGTTCATCAAATAACTCAACAAACTTCTCAAATAGGTTTGCAATCGAGGCTGTGACTTGGCCTGTTTGAGAAAAAATTTCTCCAACTGTGTCTCCACTGGCCTTCAGCTTTTTGACATAGCTGTCATCGAAAGTCACATAATAAGTTTCTTCAATCTTCCACGATCGCTTGTTCAAAACCCTGTATGCTTTCGAAGTGAGAGAGTATCCCAGAAATATCCCTTCATCGGCTTTCACGTCGAACTTGTTACGATGTTTTTTAGAATTGAAGATGAAACACCGTGAGCCGAATACATGGAAGAATTTGACATTTGGCTTCCTGTTGTTGATGATTTCATAAGGAGATAGATTAAAGCGTTTATTGAGATAGGACCTGTTCTGCGTAAAACACGCTGCAGCAATAGCATCAGCCCAAAAATATAAAGGTAAAGAGGCAAAACTTAGCATGGTTCGGGCCGCCTCACACAAAGATCGGTTTCGTCTTTCGACAATTCCGTTTTGTTGAGGGGTGTAGGGAGCTGAGAAGTTGTGATTGATTCCTTTTTCTGTTAAGAAATCTTCGAATTCTTTATTTTTGAACTCCAGCCCATTGTCGCTCCTGATGTTTCGAACGACTTTCCTCAGCTGCACTTCAACCTGCTTGATAAACAACTTTAGCCTGAGAGTTGCTTCAGATTTCTGCTTCAGAAAGAACACCCATGTAAAACGTGAAAAGTCATCAACAACGACAAGAATATACTTGCTACCGCCGATGCTTTCGATAGATGATGGACCACACAAGTCAATGTGAATTAACTCTAATGGTTCAACAACTTTAGTGTTTAAAATCGATGGGTGACTTTGACGACTCTGCTTCCCCATTTCACACGCGGCACATAAATGTTCTCGATCGAATTTGAGCAATGGAAGACCTCGAACATGACCACCTGTGACAAGTTTGTTGATATCTTTGTAGTTGAGATGAGAGAGCCTTCGGTGCCACAGCCAGCTTTCGTCAGATTGTGCTTTGGATAACAGGCAGATAGCTGGATTTCCTTTGATGGGTTTGAGATTCAGGGGAAACATTTCGCCTTTGCGCTCCGATTTGAGAATTACTCTTTTCGTTTTCTTTTCAATTATCTCTGAACCCTCATCGTCGAAAGAGACCTTGAGACCGGTACCTCCAACAAGCTGAGATACACTGATGAGGTTGTGCTGCAGTCCTTCAACGTATGCAACCTTTCTGATTGTGAAATCTCCATTTGTTATCATTCCATAGCCTTTAATCGTGCCGAATGAGTTGTTCCCGAACTTGACATTTCCACCGTTTCAAAGAGACCGAAATTCCCTCAGCTCTTCCTTCCTTCCTGTCATGTGACGTGAGCAACCACTGTCAATATACCATTCTTCATCAAACTGCTCGTCACTGATGACCTGCAAAAATTAAGCAGATTTAGGAACCCAAAGTTTCTTGGGTCCACATGAGCCTTTCACAGGAACAGGAATAGTAAGAGAGATGTCAACAAGATATGTTCTTTTTATTAAAGTTGTTTCATCTTTCTTTTTAATGGTGAAAAGCTTAATTTTATTGGGATTTGTTACTGTCGGTTTGGATTCAGGTTTAGGCATTTGGACATTCGGATGATTTTGATCTGTTTTGACTGAGGAAACCTTCGATTTTCCTTTCAAATCCTTTGAAGATTTTGGATTTTGAGATCGAACAGAATTGGATTTAGAGAGGGGTTGAGAAGAATTAGAAGAATTAGAAGAAGTAGAACGAGAGAATTTAGACTGAGATGTTGTCTTGACTTGAGGTTCTAAGTGACCCTTTTGTTTTTGATCATTAATGGGACCAAACCTCGAACTTTGGTCGCATTTGCTTTCGGACCCGAACCTCTGCTTTCGGTAGCTGGTCTTCTCTTAACCGAACCTTTCCCTTCGGTGGTTATTTCTTTCAGAACCGAACCTATCCTTTCGGTTGTTATTATTTTCTTGCTGCTTAACAGTACTTTTCTCTGACTTTGAATTTCTATCATGATAAGAGAAGTGGGCGTTTTGAGATCGCCAAAATTGTTTTCGTTCTAAGAGATTCTTCTTGTATCTCAGATTCCTTTGCTGCTTCTGATTCTTCACTTGCTTTGGCTGTCGATGGATATTGGCTTTTTGCTTGTGCATCTTGTTAGCCGGATCACTTTGAACTGATGATGTTTCGCTTGAAGGAGTGACATCTTTTGCAGGAACTCCTTTTTCTTCATGAACATCTTTTGTACCACTAGTACTTGGCATGTCGAAGTTATTAGGCTTGTTCAAAGGCTCTGGCACATATCTGCCTTTGGTTTTCCAGGACGTCCGTTTAGACAGACCAACGATTTCGTCAGCATTGTCGATAGGAGCGGACCAGAAGAACTCATCACAGCCATCAGCATTATCTTCATTTACAATGGTTGTGAGTTCGGCTGTCTGATGTTCGGTTACTCCTGTGACCTTATACACTTGATTTGGAGTCGTCCTTACCTTTTGATATACAACAGCCTTTTCTTCAAGGATCAGGGACTTTTGTTGGGACAGTCGAGCAAACTCCACAGAATTTTCTGAAATAAGATTTTTGTGGTTTCCGGGTTCGCTCTTGACAAACTCAGAACAGTCAACTACATCTTCTACAGAAATTTCACTCATATCATCATCCTCATTAAGCTCAGATACATTTTCAACATCAATTTTATTTTCTAAGCTCAAGTTGGCATTCAATGAGTCAAACTTTTGTATGGTTTCGGTCCTTATTTTCAGTTTATCATTTTCATCCAAAAGATTTTTCAGCATATCCTTATGGTCCTTGGACTTTATGAAAGATTCGATTTTGTCTAGACCATACATATATGTCGGATTTATATCCTCAGACGAAACTACACTTTCGCAATTGTATGCTTCAGCGTCAATTTCATCCTCTTTAAACTCAAGGAAGGGCAAAATCATGCGATGAATTTTCTGCCCTATTTCACAGTTCAAATGAAGTTGAGTGATATTAGTGTAAAGACGCTTAGCAATTAAACAAAAGACATTTCTCTGTTTCAAAAGTTTGAAATTGTCTCTTTGTAAATAAATGTTTTCGTCTTTGGATTTGATCAACTCTGACTCCTTCAGCTCTATCCACATCCTCCGTTCCTTACTCTTTGAAGACACCCTGCTTATTTGGTCAGTTAGGTTAGAATTGGTGACCCGTGTTTGAGTTAAACTGCTGTCTAGATGACAGATTCTTGAATTTACATTTTTTAATTCTTTTATGAACTTTGTGGGACTTTGAATGAAACAAAAATGGATTGTACCTTCTTGATTAATTCATCAAGCTCGTTAAACTGCACGCTGAGAGGTTATGCTGTGAAGCACAAGTCCTCTCGCTCCTTCGTGTCTTCATTCCCACCGTCTGTGTTGTATCCCCTCATTTGAGATACATCCGACATCATCAAACACTTTCCACCATTTCTTCACCTTTCGCAACATAAGCCTTTCCATGAGATGGCTTCCTGACTTCTTCATCCTCAGAGTCGGTTGACCAGACTTCCACGCCACCGAACTCATCATCCGCTACGGAACCCTGCACAATTAAAGCATTCATTGAAGGGTTAGCAGTAGTTTTCTTTCTCTTAATCTCCTCCAGCCTTTTCATCAACACAACCTCTTCATCATTTTATCCATCCTTCTCTGCCATTTTCTTTAGGACATAGTCTTTGGCATAGTGGTTCTTTCCTCCACAATAGTAGGAGTTCACACCCGAATCTCCTTCAGCTTTCGGTTCTTTTTTTGGTTCTTCTGCCTTCGGTTCTTCACTGACCTTTTCAGAGCTATAACTTCCCTACCAATTTCGGTTCTTATTGGCAGGAAACCTTTTCTTGATGAACCTCTTCGGTTTTGACACCATCATTGCATAGTTTTCTGAGGTAAGTTCATAGTCTTCTAAGTTAAGGTCTTCATCTTCCACCACACCTTTGCTTTTGGACAGAAGGGACAATAATCCCAAGCTAGAAACCACATTTTTCTCCTGCAAGACAATCTTTTCTTGGGATTTCAAAATCCCTACCAACTTTGCCAATGAGTAAGATTTGAATTGCTCATGTGCTTTAATAGTGGACACAACCGCTCTCCACTCAGATCTAGGTCCATTTAAAAACATAACCTTTTGTTCAATCAACTTCCTTTCAATATCGTGTTTAATTATCTTACTAAGAAGATGATTGAAGCGATCGAACGTCTGAGTAACAGTTTCTTCAGGATTCTGCTTAAATTCACCAAACTCAGACAAAAGTAAGGTTTGAATGGAATGCTCGAGATCTTCGTCTGTGGAATAAAGCTCTCGCAGCCTATCCCATATTTCTTTAGCAATGCTGCACGAACTCACTAGCCTGAATGTATCAGATTGTAGAGTGAATCTGATTAGTCTCAATGGTTTAATATTGCACTGGAATTTATCCTTTTCGTCTTGGGCAATATCTTTTACGTCTTTTCAATAGATCATTATACTCTTTTTGAGTTTTAATGATTCTTGACGTTGCTGAATGAGCGAATGGTCCAGACACGATTGCTTCCCAAATAAGATATCCATTGTCTTCAGATCCAATGACATAATCTTCAAAGTGATGTGCCCAGACTTCGTAATCCTGGGTGTAAAGGATGGGAATCTTCGTCGTTGATCCAATGCTGTTTGAGATGTTAATGGGATTTGATTGTGACTCGTCAATGCTTGATCGAATAACCTGATTGAAAGATCAGATTTGTAATATATTGAATTAGGGCAAAACAAATAAATGCTGAGTTACGTCAATTACGGGATGACGACTCAATAAATATTATTTAATGCGGAATAACCCTAATTGCAACCTTTTTCACAGAAAATATGTATATGATTTACACAGCCTCCTGCTCTGATACCAATTGATAAGTTATAAAACAAACTTGAAGATCGATTAGATCTTTGTAACAGGTCTTGCGATGAACACAAAAACAATAAATAACACAAGTGTGGATCAAAATATGTCGAATGATTAGATCAAACAATCCTCAGCAGAGCTCGACTAAGAACTTCCGCTGTAGAGGATTTAGGGTTACAAGAACGATAATAATAAACTTCTGAATAATACTCTGATCGTTCTATTCTATCGTTTTTTTTTAAGATGCATGCAAGCACCTTTATTTATACTAAACCCTACTAAACTCACAGATGGACAGGCCCACACCGTAGATACAAAATAGATTAGCTAACGATCCCTATAGACGCAATACTTAACACAAAACACAACCCAACAGGGCACGATACCAACACCACCTCCATCGCCAACTTATGATCCGGCCATGATCCAGGCTGCTATCACAGCAGCAATAACCGCCACCCTCTCTAAAATAAACTCCAACGGAAATGGAGGGACGGGAAGCAGCACGAATCATCCCAACCATGGCACTGTGTAAGTCCCCAAAATTGCTTGTGTATCAATCAGATCCAATTGATGGTGCGGAATCCCAATCAATTGGATGATGTCAGATCAAATAGAAGAGAAGGAGAAGAAGAATAACTTGAATCTAATGATATATTGATGATATGAATTATGCTCCTTACAATAGATTCTCTCTCACACACACTTCTTCTCTTGTTTTTCTCTCTTCTCTTTTTCTCTCTCTTCTCTTTTTCTCTCTTCTAACCGTACACTCCCACATACACATGTGTACAACCACACACCTTGTGTACGGCCGTACATAGGGTGTGCGGCCGTACACACGTGTACGGCCGGACACACAAACCGCAAACACATACAACATTAAATAAAAATATATTTTCCTAGAAAAGCAAAGTATAAACCATATTTTTGACCCAACAATCTCCCCCTTTGTTTATAGCTTTCTTTTCTAATTGGCGCAACAAGCTGCCCCTAAAAAGTAGCTGGCTTTTCTTGTTAATCTTCATTGGGAGCTTGGCTTCAGCATTAATCTTCAAATTGCTTCACAGCATCAAGATGAACATATGAATCTTCAATAAATGACTTCATCTTGAGCAGTTGGGATATCTGCAGAATTTGACATTGAATGCACATTGGGTGAGGAGGCTTCTTGTAGAGATTCTTGAAAGATAGCGCTTTCAGCTTAAGAATCTTCAGAGAGAACAACGGAGAGAAATAATCTACTGGATCACTTCAGCAGGTTTAAGATAGCAGTAGACTGATTGAGGAGGCTTCAATGCAATCCGTCACATAGTCTTAAGTACAGCTTCACCATGCTTCTAGGGTTGACAGATTGAATGTCGAAAGAATAATCTTCATTTCTTGCTCCTTCGAATGCGAATTCTTCGATGCTCACGGATGAGGCTTTGGCTCAGAAATCTTCAACACAAACTACATGAGTCTTATCTATACCTGAAATCACTTTTCAAGACAAAACAAAACTAAAAGAAAACTTAGCACACAAATGAGAACATAAACAAAAAATATTTTTGGATTTTTGATTTTTCTGAACAAGAAATAAAACAGAAATAACACTATTTTTGGATTTTTAAATTTTTCTGATTTTTCTTTGATTTTTTTATTTTTGAATTTTTCTGATTTTTTTTAATTTTTAATTCTCCCCTAATATTTAAATTAGAATAAACTATGACAAATTTAACAAAAATAAAAATGATATCTAACTTTAAGAGAGATTTGGGATCAAAGTTTTTAGACAGCCTTTATCCGCTTGTCGGTACCTTTCATATTCACATCTTTGTCTGGTCGATCGTCGGTATTGTTGTCCACTTAAACACGAAAAATTGTGACAAAATTAGGACATACTATAAGTGACAAGACAATGTGATCCTAAGTTCCTAGATATTATATATGATCCTAAGTTTCTAGATACTATATCTTAAGGACCATTCAGCTGACGACGACCAGGGATATTGTTGTCCACCTAAATTGAGCAGCGAGATCTATAGGCAATCTGTATGTGTTCAATTTTAAGTGTACTAGAACGTGTTTCCCGCTTCCTGATATGCCCCAGCCATCAAGAACTTCCAGAGTACTCCTTACACCGGGTGAGCAGACAACGATTCAGAGAGAGGATAGATTCAGAATTCTATTACTTATTACTTATTTCTTCAGAGGGGTTGAGAAGTAGAAGGTTGCATATGTTGTGTACCATGTCGGATTAGAAGTCGCGCAGAGGAGACAGCATATGGCTAACAGATAAGAAGTCTTTCACATATATAACCTGCAGAGAAATAGACTTGCATATGTTGTGTACCAGGTCGGATTGGAAGTCACGCAAAGGAGACAACATATGACTAACAGACGGAAAGAAAGAAAATGATATTCTACAGACCTAATTTATCGGAATTTACCAGTCACCCCATACAACCGGAATTAAGGACAGAATCCACACATCGAGGAAAAGTCAAACCACGGTTCCAAGTACGGGTTCAATTATTATGACGAGTAGATTCTCATATATATATATATATATATATATATATATATATATATATATATATATATATATATATCTCCCTGCTCAACCTATCTGAGTGTCGTATTGTCAGGCTGAACGGATCTAACTAGGTCAAGATTTGTCAAGTCTATAAATTTCCTAAGTTCAACTCTCCCTAGTCAAGTCCATTTAAAAATTTTCCGTGCCTACCGACGCATCAAACCAGAGCATAGACCCTTCAACTTCGGGTACGTTACGCAGACTCAGTTTGCCTGTTATCACTTTATCATATCACTTCCCAGAACATCTCCCTCAAGCAGCACATTTCATAACCAACAATTTTTTTTTGATTATCTGATTTTCTAATGTTTTTGGATTTTTAAAATTTTCTAATCTTTGTTTTGTTTTTATTTCTCCCCCTAAATTTGTGCATAAGAGAGAAACGAAAGTAAATGCGGAAATTTAAACTATCCTAAAACAAAAATTAGTCTTTAAAGCGAATCAGGTTAAGAAAAACTCAGGAGTATAGAGAAGAAAACGTAAACCGTAAGTCACCAATTGAATTTGCATCCAGAAGGTCTGAGAACAACATGCGTAAACTCAGAACAGATCCGAAAATTCTTCATGTCATTAAGCACAAACCCCATGTGATCCCTTCCCGCAAAGGACACATACTCTCAAACAAAATTCCGAGTGTTGTACAGTTGAGATATGTCCCCT
This sequence comes from Lactuca sativa, assembly GCF_002870075.4. NCBI lineage: Eukaryota > Viridiplantae > Streptophyta > Magnoliopsida > Asterales > Asteraceae > Lactuca > Lactuca sativa. The sequence goes on from NC_056629.2 coordinate 20,605,109, forward strand.
ATCAAGTGCCAGGAACAGCCACTATCAACAAACCAAAGTCTGATGATATGCCTCCATAGCTGCTCCGACACATAGCGGGATCAGTTGGTCATTGGAACCCAGTCCATTTTGAAACTGGGTTGACCTTTGTCATCCATGCATGGTACTTTCTCCCATGACATGGCCTGCTTATCACAAACAGAAGATGTAGAAATATTAGAATCGTTAGTAGATTTGGGAGACTGAGCCTTTGGAACCCATTTGTAGTTGGGTTTAACCCATTTCGTTTTTGTTCTGATGGTTGGCTCAGTACTTGCTTTTGATCTTGATGTCGGCCGTTGATATGACTTTGATTTTGACTTCATGGGAGCATCTCTTGGATTTGGCTTCTTGGCCGACATTCCCTTCTTGCCCTTGGGATTCAGATTCTTGGCCTTGTGGGTTTGATTCTTGGCCTTTTGCACATTACGGTCATCATGGTCTGAACGTGACCTTGAGGGGTTTCTTTTGGAAGGTCCCCCTCTTGGCACATTCTGCCATCCATGTGCGTAGTAGGGAACATATGCTCGATTAGGACAATTTCTGGCAATGTGTCCAGGTGTTCCACAGTGAAAACATGTCTTTTTCTTCACTGTGGAGTTGTTTCTTCCTGCCCCTGGTGGCGTATCTTTGCCTTGCTTCTTGTTTTTCCCACACGCACAGCTGCAACAGGTCGGCTGTTTCACTTGACTTGGTGGCCTGTACTTCTTAACAGCAGGTTGATCAGAAGCAACTGAGTTCGAAGCAACAGATTCAGAGTTCAAGGAGATGTTGGTTTGTTCAATGGTGTTCTCCTTGTTCTCATCTTCTGCTACTTTACCTGCACATGTAACAGAATCATTAGAAACGTTCACTTCATCCTTTTCTGGCACAATCGCAATAGGTTTCCCATATTGGAGATGTGCCTCATTGTCAATTTCTTCTTGTGTCATAGGGATGGATGTGTAGTTATGATTGAAAAGGGGAGGAACACTATCATACCCTAGACCCTTGCTTTGATTATCTTTGAATTTTAATTGGTTTTCAAATAAGGACTCGACTGTCTTACTTGACGTAGTGTAATTTTTGAAACTAACATCTATTTTTCCACACTTTATTTTCAAAACGTCAAGTTCTTCAGTTACAGCATCAAGTTTTTTCTTAATGTGATCATAATTTTCACACTTGTTGCTGTAATGTTCTTGGAGTTTTCGGAAATCCTTGATTTTGGTTTCTAATTGAGCTTTTAACGGTTTCTGACCTTTCCTTAGAGTATATCCTTCATATTTAAGGTCCTGATTTTCCCTTTTTAGCAAACCAATTTGTTCGCGAAGAAATTTAATCGTAGCTTTACAAGATGGAGTACATGAAACTTCACTTACCGGAATTGATGTGGAACTCATTTTTTTAATTTTTTTTACTATTATATTTTTAATTTCCCTTTGACTTAAAAACCAAGAAAGTCAACCTTAAAAGTCAAATTTAAAAGGTCAAACTCAAAAGTCAAACTTGAAAGTCAAACCGAAAAGCTAAATTTGAAAAATTAAAAGTTAAATGAAAAAGTCAAAGGTCAACTTTTAAAAGTCAAAAGTCAAAATTTTAAGTAAAAAGTCAAAAATAATAAAAAAAAAACTAAAATTTTGGTTGAAAAAGAAATCTAAAAATAAAAGGAAAATGATTTTTGGGCAAAAAGTGTTAAATTTGCAAAAATATGAACCGAGATATAACATTTGAATTATAAAAGGGAAGGAAAGAATCAAGAAGGCGCCTAGCTGAATTGGTAAGAGGCGAAACTAAAGATGCAGGATACCCAGGTTCGATCCCCGGCTCCTACAATGCGTTTCACCTTTTTTTTAAATATGCGATGCGAGGACTTCTGCTGCTGCTGACCGAGACCGAAGCGAAGACGCTGGACCGCACACACCGAGCCGGCCACACACCGAACCGAGCCGCACACCAAGGACCGCACACTCCGAGCCGTATACCGAGGCGCACACTCCGAGCCGCAAACTGCTGAGCCGCACACACCGAGCCGTATACTCCGAGCCGCACACCGACGCTGTTGAGCCGCACACCTTCAACCAGCAGCACTCCTTCAACCGGGCCGCACACCTTCAACAGATTCACGAAAAAAAAAACGACGTTTTTCACCCTTTTTTGCTCCAAAACTTGATCAAAAACTCGTTTTTATGAAAAATGCAAATAAGTAACCCCCCATATTTTTGCGAGATCTATCCAAAAATGCTATTCTCTTTTCCAAATATGATCAAATAAGCTCCAGATCTGAAAAAATTGATTGATACAAACAACTCTGATACCAATTGTAAGTCCCCAAAATTGCTTGTGTATCAATCAGATCCAATTGATGGTGCGGAATCCCAATCAATTGGATGATGTCAGATCAAATAGAAGAGAAGGAGAAGAAGAATAACTTGAATCTAACGATGTATTGATGATATGAATTATGCTCATTATAATAGATTCTCTCTCTCACACACTTCTTCTCTAGTTTCTCTCTCTTCTCTTTTGCTCTCTCTTCTCTTTTTCTCTCTTCTAACCGTACACTCCCACATGCACTCCTCAATTTATATGGACCTCCATCCATACACATGTGTACAACCGCACACCCTGTGTACGGCCGTACACAGGGTGTGCGGCCGTACACACGTGTACGACCGTACACACAACCCGCAAACACATACAACATTACTTAAAAATATATTTTCCTAGAAAAGCAAAGTAGAAACCATATTTTTGACCCAACACACTGGTCATGGTCAAGTATGGGAATGTACTTACAAAGAGTTCTCCAACGCAAAGCCAAAAACTTTTAATGGAACAGGGGGAGTCATTCCACTAATGCAATGGTTCGAAAAGACCGAAACGGTCTTTGAGATCTGCTCTTGCCAAGAAGTGAGCAAAGTCAAGTTCGCCGCTTGCACCCTCACTGATCGCGCCCTCACCTGGTGGAAAATCCATGTGAAGTCCGTGACTCTCACCGTCACCAATGCCTTAAGTTGGGAGGACTTAAAGGTCCTACTACTGGAAGAATACTGCCCAAGGGGTGAGATACAAAAGCTAGAGCAAGAGCTCTAGAATCTTAAGATGACTGGGTCTGACCTAGTAGCCTACACGGTCAGGTTCAGCGACCTTGCCACCTTGTGCCCTACCATGGTCAACCCAGAACCAAAAAAGGTTGAAAGGTACATTTGGGGGTTGTCATCCCAGATTCGAGGTCACGTCTTGGCCTCCAACCCTATCACTTTCAACAGCGCTTGGCCCAGCGACTCATCGACCATGGGGTCAAACAGGGTACTGTTGCAACTACCGTCGATCCATCGAAGGAGGTACAAGGCCAGGGAAGGCCTTGGAAGAAGAGAAAGGGGCAAACCCTACAGGGGAACCCCAAGAAACAACAAGTGGTAGCGGCTCTCTCTGTTACTGTCCCTACCACCACTGCACCCACAAGTTCTTACAGTGGGAGATTTCCGAAGTGCAACCAATGCAGCTTCCACCACCACGGTCTTTGTAGTGACTTCAAATGCACAAGGTGCAATAAGACCCCACTGCTAATGCCAGAGTAAGTCGCGCCTGCTTTGAGTGCGGAGCCACGGGACACTACCGCAGGGACTGCCTAAAGGCATACAGTAGGGATACCGGCGGAAGGGGCCGAGTGTTCGCCATGGGGCACTATGAAGCCGTTGCAGACCCCACAGTTGTTACAGGTACGTTTCTTCTCGATAACTCGTATGCATGCATTTTGTTTGATAGTGGAGCGGAGAGAAGTTTTGTGAGTCATAACTTTAAAGGCCTTTTGAATCAAACACCCCAATCATTAAGTGAACCGTTTATAGTAGAAATGGCCAACGGTAAAACAGTAGGCACTAAAGAGATATACTTAAACTGTACCCTAACTCTAAACGATAATCCCTTTCCAATCAGCCTCATGCCAGTATCGATTAAGAGTTTCAATGTCATCATGGGCATGAATTGCCTGATTTCTCATCATGCGGATATTTTATGTTACGATAAGGTCGTTCGCCTTAATCTGCCAACCGGCAAAACCTTCATTATCTATGGTGACAAACCCAGTACCACTATTCGTATCATCTCGAGTATCCAAGCTCAGAAGTGCCTACGCAAGGAATGTCACGCATTTTCGGCACATGTCGTGGATGTGAAACACGAAGTCCAGGACATCAAGAGCGTGGCTGACGTATGTGAATTTCCCGAAGACCTTCCAAGAGTACCACTCGCGAGACAAGTCGAATTCAGAGTCGATCTGATTCTCGGAGCTACCCCAGTAGCCAAAGCACCCTATCGATTAGCCCCAGCGGAGATGCTAGAGCTATCCAACCAACTGAATGAGCTACTCAGCAAAGGATTCATCAGGCCGAACTTCTCGCCTTGGGAAGCACCAATGTTATTTGTGAAGAAGAAGGATGGATCATTTAGGATGTGCATCAACTACCGAGAGCTCAACAAACTTACCATCAAGAACCGATATCCTCTACCACGAATCGATGACTTATTCGACCAACTCCAAGGAGCCAACTACTTCTCCAAGATCGATCTGAGATCGGGATATCACCAACTGCGAGTCCTAGAGAGTGATATTCCCAAGACGGCCTTCCGAACAAGATACGGGCATTTCGAGTATGTAGTGATGTCGTTCAGACTAACCAATGCCCCTGCCGTATTCATGGACTTAATGAATCGAGTGTGTCGTCCATTCTTGGATAAATTTATGATAGTATTCATAGACGACATACTCATTTATTCAAAGAGTAAGGAAGAGCATGGCCAACATCTGAGACAAGTCTTAGAGACATTACGAGCTGAGAGACTTTATGTGAAGTTCTCAAAATGCGAGTTTTGGATTAGGAAGGTGGACTTCCTAGGTCACGTGATCAGCGAAGAAGGAATCCACGTGGACCCATCTAAGATCAAGGCTATCGAAAATTGGTCTGCACCAACTACACCAACGGAGATTCGCCAATTTCTAGGCCTTGCTGGTTATTATCGAAGGTTCATTAAAAACTTCTCCAGCATCGCAAAGCCTCTTGCCTCCCTAACTCAGAAAGGTGTGACATACAATTGGGTAGAAAAGCAAGATGTTGCATTTCAAACCCTGAAACAGGCCCTATGCAGTGCACCCATTCCTTCTCTTCCAGAGGGGATCGAGGATTTTGTGGTGTATTGCGATGCTTCGAACCAAGGGTTGGGATGTGTGCTAATGCGGCGAGGAAAGGTTATTGCGTATGCCTCACGACAACTGAAAAGACACGAAGTCAACTGCACCAGCATGACTTATAACTTGGAGTTGTGGTCTTCGCTCTAAAAATTTGGAGGCACTACATTTACGGTACCAAGTGCACCATATTTACGGACCATAAGAGCCTCCAACATATACTCGACCGGAAGGAGTTGAACAAGAGACAGCGACGTTAGGTCGAATTGCTCAACGACTACGAATGTGAGATTCGATACCATCCGAGAAAGGCGAATGTAGTAGCTGATGCCCTTAGTCGTAAGGAGTACTCTGGTCGAAGAGTAAAGTCATTAACCATGTCGATCCATTCCTATCTGTCGACACAAATCAAGGAAGCTCAAATAGAAGCCTTGAAACCGGAAAACATGACAGGTGAAACCCTTAGAGGGATGGACAAGAATCTAGAAATCAAGAGTGACGGAGTGCGCTACCTCATGGACCGAATCTGGACACCAAAGTTTGGTGGGTTCAGAGAGATAGTTATGAACAAAGCACACAAGACCCCATACTCCATACACCCAGGTTCAGATAAGATGTATCTGGATCTCCAACAACTCTACTGGTGGCCAAACCTGAAAGCAGAAATTGCTATCTATGTGAGCAAGTGCTCGACTTGCGCCAAGATAAAAGTAGAACACCAGAAGCCCTCAGGCCTACTCCATCAACCCGAAATACCTGAGTGGAAATGGGAACAGATTTCCATGGACTTCATAACAAAACTACCCAAGACTCAAGGTGGTCATGACACCATTTGGGTGATCGTCGACAGACTAACCAAGTCTGATCATTTCTTACCGATCAAGGAAACTGATAAGATGGAAAAGCTAACAAGAAACTACATCCGAGAGATCATGCGACTACATGGAGTCTCGACGTTTATCATCTTGGACAAAGACAGTAGATTCACTTCCAGATTCTGGCAATCATTGCAAAAATCCATGGGAACAAGGTTGGATATGAGTACAGCCTATCACCCGCAAACTGACGGACAGAGTGAGAGAACGATCCAAACCCTAGAAGACATGTTGCGAGCATGTGTAATCAACTTTGATAACTTACCATTAGTCGAGTTCTCTTATAATAACAGTTATCATACTAGTATCAAGACTGCTCCATTTGAAGCCCTTTACGGCCGTAAGTGCAGATCACCTCTATGCTGGGCGGAAGTAGGCGACACGTAGTTGGAAAAAGGTCTAGTCCCCAATAGCACTCTCACTGGTCCGGAGATCATTAGAGAAACAACTGAAAAGATCGTTCAAATTTGAGAACGTCTGAAAGCCTCGAGGGATAAGTAAAAGAGCTATGCCGACAAAAGACGAAAACCCTTGAAATTCCAGGTTGGTGACCGCGTTTTACTGAAGGTCTCACCCTGGAAGAGCATGATACACTTCGGGAAGCATGGAAAACTAAATCCAAGGTACATTGGACCCTTTGAAATTACTTCAAGGATTGGTCCAGTGGCTTATAGACTTCAACTTCCGATCGAGCTTAACAAAGTACATCCAGTGTTTCACGTATATATCTAACCTGAAAAAGTGTTTGTCCGATGAAACTCTTGTGATTCCACTAGATGAAATCGAACTTAACGAAAATCTTAACTTTGCGGAAGAACCTGTCGAGGTCATGGATAGGGAAATCAAGAAAACTAAAGTGAGTCGCATACCAATAGTGAAGGTCCGCTGGAATGCTAAGAGGGGACCTGAATTCACATGGGAGCGAGAAGATCAGATGCAAAAGAAGTATCCGCATCCCTTCCCTAGTCCCTAAGCTTTTATTTTGTAATTAATTTCGGGATGAAATTCCCTCTAATGGAGGGATGATGTAACAACCCGTTATTTTAGGTCAATGTAATGACTAGAAATTGAGTCTTGTAACCTCTTTGTAAAGTAATAAGAATTTCATCGAAAATGAAATGTTCAAACGGCTCTGTTTGGGTACACTATGTGGTGGATATCGTGATAAGGTTTCCAAAAATATAAAGAACGCTAAAATTCGAGTTATAATGAAGGAGTTATGACCAATCAAAGATTCGTAACACTACCGGTAAAGCGTTGTTAAGCATAAATTGAGAAATCTCAATAAAATACTTTTTAGCCTTAGGCATCTAAATGAAAGTTGTAAATATCTTTAAACCGCGAGCATACATAAAAAAGAACGCCCCAATCTGACTTCGTATGAGGAAGTTATGATTTTTCGAAGTTTTTGACTTAGCAGTAGACAGCTAAAAACTCGAAATAGAGATCGAGCAGTCTTTAGCCGACACAACCTAAACGAAAGTTGAAGACCCCAACAATAGGAGTGCAACAGTCAAAAGTCTGACGAAAATGGACATCAGATGAAGGAGTTATGGGATTTAAACAGATTTTTCTAGGTCCGTCCTGTTAAAAATAATTTAATAAAAATAAAGTCAAAGTTAGCCGACGAAGTCTAAACGAGAGTCGTAGAGCCTTTTCACACCTACACGTGCATATAAAGAATGTTGAAATCAGAGCTCGTACGCAAAAGTTACGGATTTTACAAGTTCGGGACACAAAATCCGAGGCTGACTCAGCGTCACGACGTGAGGGGACCATGCTCACGACGTGAGCTCATGATTGATGGGTTCCAGAGTGTCAGGTACATTAAATCGTCGAAGAGGATCATGCTGACTAGGCCTCACGACGTGAGGATCCAAAACTCACGACGTGAGACCCCAAATCAGCCCCTATAAATAGAAGCTTAAGGGTGCCGGGTTTGGTGCTCACTTATTTACTTATAAGTGTTGTTACTCTGCGTTTTTACCTCGATAAGCCTTCCCGAATCCCTGGTTTTTCATACTCGAGTCCCGAAGAGCTTAAGATTTATGCTTGCATGCACTAGGTTTATAAAAAATGCATAGTATTCAGGGTAGCCATCCTTGTTAAACCATGTTATGCATTCAAAGAGCTTAAGATTTATGCTTAGTCAAACATTGTTAAACAGAATAAACATTGTATACAAAACTATCACCTTAATACAGACTTAGTTGACAATCCGTGAGGCATGTACATCTTCAACGCTGCCTTTTTGTGAAAAGATACAACTTAAAGTCCTGTCTATTATAACCAGAGTCTCCCGTTTGGAGAGCATGTCAAATGTGTATAGATCTATATGGGAGGTCATGATCCCGCGCCCTGACTGTTAGCTACAGTCCTTTGGGTGACAGTTTGTCATAAACGTTTCGACGCCTGAAGATCGTCGCCACATGCATATTATGTTTAGTATGGTTATAAAACTCACCGGATAGACAATTATTATGGTATTCTGATTTTATGATTGAGTAGTTATTAAAACTATTCTTCATATAACAAGTGCGATCTTCTCATAGCTTTATGATATAACACTACGCCTCAACCTTTTAAGCATGTCAGATGCTTGCGATTTTCAGTCTTGGACATTAGAGACTGCCTGCTACTTTAGGAAAATAAGGGATTTTACTGGTGCAACTATTTACAATTCACAACACAAACATCCATATGCATTTCAAACTTTTATAAGAAAATAAGGGATTTTCTTGGAAAATGTACGAACTTTGGAATGGCTTACATTTTTCTAAAAACCGCTTATGAACTCACCAACTTAAACATTGTCACTTTTTCTTTGAAATAACTTGTATTCTCAGGGAACCGCTAAGCAGGTTTGGAAACCAACTTTTGGGGATTAACGCTCCGACGTTAATTACTTCTTTTGAAAGATGTTTATGTAATTACCTTTTGAACATGTAAGAAATACATTTATGTAAACATATTGAAACCTTTATATGTATGGTGGTGTGTACTTTCCTTACTATGAACTGTTATGATACTGAACATGACGTCCTCCGCCCCCGAACGTTTCCGCCATTCTGGTTTGGGGGTGTGACAGTGTGTTTTACCCGACTATCGTTTAAGTTGAGTATTCTCACTGTACTTGTGGGTCAAAGGCACCAATGTCGACCCACTAGATTGTTTTATAAAGAAAGCTAGTTGTCTTTGTGACTCTTGCATATATGATTGGGTTGAAATATACCCTAAGGTTTGGCCATAGGGCTATGCCTATCATTGTATGTTGGGTTGATATATACCCTAGGGTTTGGCTCATAATTGTATGTTAGATTGAAAAAAACGACACGGATGGGCCCGTTATTTTATGTTGGGTTGGAATATACCCTAGGGCTAGGCCCAAGATATGTATGGTATGTGGTATTTTGGGGAACTCGCTAAGCTTTTTACTTATGGCTTATGTTTAAAATGTTTTTAAGTACTTCTAATCTCAAAAGGAAGACTTCATCACACTTCATTCCCTAAAGATTTATTCCGCACTAACTATTTACGAATTACTTTGATATTTTGAGAACACTATTATTTTGACTATCTTTGAGAGATTCTGGTACACTTTCGAGTTGGTATCAGATCTTTGGTTTGAGGGATTCTGGTACACTTTCGAGTGTAGTTGAACTCAAACTGAGGAATTGGTAAACTTTTTGAAAGTAAATAGTTTTTCTATAATGTTTCTACATGGAAAAAGGGTGTGATGCATGCAATAAGTCGAGCTCAAGTAATTATTTGACAAAATACTCATAGATGTGTTATGTTTACTGTTTTTGTATGAATATATGAGAAATCCATGCTAGATTATGGATAAGGATCTACTTAGGATTGCATGATAGAATACTAGGAGAGATGTATGCATATGCTTGTTGATTGAGCTTTTGGAACAACATGCTAGTATGGATTTTAGATGTTGGATAGAATGATCTAATTTATGACGCTTTGTAGAGTAGGAGGAATTGGATGCTATGGCATATTTGGAATCTATTTTGGTGGAATTTATTGTTAAGCGTATTCTTTAAAAATTGTATACGATTAAGATCATATAGCCCTAGAAGGACTGATTTTGCCTTATTTCCTGTTCCTTGTCTGGTTGTGGGCTTAGGGTAGAATCATTCATTCGATTGCCTATGTGATCCCTTTTTGTGTATAATTTGCATGCATAAGGCAATCGGTAGTATTGGTAGAAGTTCATAGCATTGCAGAAGCAAGTTAGTTGGGGGTACCTTTTTATGTTTTATGGCCTATAGAGTGTTAGTACCTGAATGTTGCTTGCTTTGTGCTTTGTGGGAACCATATTGATGTGACCTAACTATTAAATGAATATGTCAAGTTACATGCTTCAAGGCTTAAATAATACTAGAATGATTGATTTGGCCCTATTGCGCAGCTCTCGTTTGAGTATAACCTTTGTAGGGTTGGGTCTGTTACTCGAAAGATTATTTCAGTTTTGTTGCATTTAATTATATTCATGAAGTAGTTAGTTGATATTAGTAGGGGTTCTTCAGCAGCTGATGGCAGAGTAAGGTACGAATCTTGAGAGATCCTAGGAAATGCCTTAAATGAATTGGTGAGTTGTTTAGTGGTGTGTATTTGTTGAGAGCGGGTATATTTGATTGTATTGGTCGGTAGTAGACATGACTAGTTACATAGAGGATCTAAGACGATTCTTGAGAAAAAGTATGGATAGGTATGGAAGGTAGTTTTGGGCCCTTACTATTGAAAGTACAGGATTTGTACTCTAATCGAAGAGGATTTCATGGATTCTAAGGAGTTGATTGAGGGTAGATTGTATGATTTGGCACCATGATTCACTACAGTATGTTTTTGTCCTTACCGGATTATCGGTTATGGTTGTTCAAACTAGGGATGGGTCTGGCGATTGCTTAGACCTTAATGACCACGTCAGTCTAGGTTTCAAATTGTACTGACCTAGGTGAGTTAGTTGATTTTCAGGTCTCGAGGTCATTGCTCGAGGTAGTGCCAGTTGAGTCGCGGGACTCAAGAAGGAAGAGATTGTGATGATCGACTCAAGGATTACAGTCGAAGGTTGAGTGATTGGCAGATGGATTGGGATGTCACTATCTTTGATAGGGGTTATGTTCTTCCAGGTTTCCGTGTTCAGAGTAAAGAGAAAGCAGACATGTGATTTTCAAAGTTGTAATATAGACCGAACATGGAGCTAGATAGTTTTGGTTTTTGGTGACATGTATGGCAGTATGGGAATGCACAATAGGATTCTTGTGGTATGATTGCCTCAATATGAGATCAATGATCTTCTTTCTTTGAATTTATTTAGGTCGGGTGCTAGTTCATTGTTTTAGGTGAGTAGGGACGTGAATCGTGAAAGAAAAGCTTTTGTTGTCCCTAATATCCCGATTGCGGGAATGATGCCTTTTGAATTTATGAAGGATTCTCTCGATTAATTGATGGTTAGGGATTTATAGGCAATGTGTGTGGTAATCCATTTGTTTTAGATAAAGGACTCAGTGTTATAAATGGATTGTCAATAGCATTGTTTATATGCATCTACATGTGATTCTATATGTTTGGGGTAGTCATGATTGGGGAGTTTCCAAGGTCTGTATTGGAGATTTGGAATCTCTGTGAGTTTGATTGGTCTTTATCTGGAAGATCATCTTGTGCTGTGTTATTTATTCCAAGGGTCGGGGATGCTATGTGTCTGTTTGAGTCGATTTGAGTTTTAGTTTGTTTGCAATGTTAGTTGGAGGTAGTTCGAACCCTAAGTAGGGGAGAAGTGGATATTTTGCTTAGAGAATCATCTATCTGTGCGAGTTGTTGGTATCAGAATAATGGGTCATAGGGATCTGTGGTACGGGTATGCGAGACTTTGGTTCAAGATTTATGAAGTCGTTCGTGCAAAGCATGTTGCCATCAAATGTATGTGCTTAAGAATGCATGATTTTTCTTTGCATTAGGATGTCGTTAGGCAAGGATCTCATTGTATTTAGTGGTTTCTATCGGGATTGTTGATGTTTAGGTCATGGGGCGTTTGGGTCGCTCAGGTTGAGTATCGGTTGTTGAAGTATTTATTATCTCATTGTATAGATTTCTATATATAGTCTAGGATAAGTAGTTGATGAGCTGGAAATAAACTTTTGAGTTCGATATGTGTAGTTCAACATGGGATTTTTTTTAGTAGTGTATTGGATCAATAGATTACTTGTCAATGCATTCTCGATCGTAGACCATTTCGTTCATCATCAAGGTCTGAGGTTTTTCGAAAGTCTTGCGCTGTATTAGTGGAAGTTCAAGGGATGCATCAACCTATCATCAAAATTTGTACATTGTGCCTTTTGGTTTATGGGTATGGGTACCCTCATTTTGTTGGTTATGGAAGTATTGTTCATAGTAGACACGGGTTTGGCAGTTGTCCTTGGTTGTTGGGAGTTCGAACGTCGGAGCATTATTATTTACCTTTTCAGGTGTGGCTTTGGATCTATGCAGAATCCAATTTCAGCATGTTGTGTCAACATGGTTGGTATTTAAATTTACCCGACCAAGGTTTTAGCAACATTTTTGGATAACTTTGGAATTTTTATCAAGGTAGTTACGTATTGGTGGAATCTGTTAAGTTTCATTCAATGAGTAGGACCTTGTTTCAAACATTTATAAGGATGTTTCTATTAACGATTGAGGTTCGTCATTTCCTTAGATCTACCGATACTTCACCCTTTGGATAATTTCATGAGGAAAAAAGGAATTCAGTAGATCCGGGGTTAGCTTGGGGTTCTCTTGAGGGTGTGTATTGTAGTAAGTTCAATAGATATTGTCAGGATTGGTTCATGTGGATTAAAAAAGATAGCAAAGTAGCACTTGGATCGAGTTATTAGCATAATTGTTATTTGGTTTATGAGTGCAACTGCCTATCTCATTCTCTAGTTGTGTACGACCATGTTTTCATTGGATTTTGCATTGTAGCGGCCTGTTCTATGAAAGGAATTGTACATGATAGACGGGTATGGCCTATGTTAGGTTCGATTACCATTGAGAGGGATGTTGATTGGGTTTCTACAAGTTGGTGGATTAATGGTTGAGTACCTTTAGGCCCCTGTGGTGCGGGTCGTGATTCTTTAGGACAATGATGGAATAACATCAAGATCGGCGTAGTACTGTGAGCTTATCATTTTTGTGGATAGAGAGTGCCACGATGTATCGTGAACCAGTGGTTATATGACTCATATGGGTGGGACCCGGTAGTCGTTTGCTTGAGACTCTTAGGTCTTGGATCATTAGTATTATTGGCATTATTAGGTGTTAGTTCATTTTTTGGAGTCAGAAGACTCAGTGACCAGCTTGTTTGGAGCATGTGGATAGTAAATGTTTGTTTTCGTTGATGTATTAGTTGTGTGTCAGAAGTCACTTGATGGATGTTTGTAATTGTTGACCCATTTTTATTATGGGTTGTTTATTAGGAGTTTCGTTACCAATGTTGGGAATCAGTTCTAAAATCTTGGGTCATGAAGTTTGTTGTCAACGTCTCGAGTGATTTTTCAGATGGATGTACCCCTGAGTTTATGAGGGATTCAGATGCTACGTGAGATTCTGGGATTGACCATCATTATGCTCGTAGGAGCAGTAGGTTGGTGAAGACTTTTTAGGAAGTCAAGTGTGTATTCAAGGTTTTGGGAACAATTTTTGGATTTGGGATTGGGCGAAATTCACGATCAGGATGTTTTGATTATTCTTTCTTTGGTGTTTGGTGGTGTTCGTAGTCAGGGAACTAGGATAGTTATGAAGAATGGATGATCATCAATCTTAAAGCCTGGTTTCTGATGTTTAGACTGGTGGGTTCCCGATTCCGAGGAGTATATTGTCGGAGATGGTTTTTGGCTGTAGTTTTTGAGAAGTTACCCCGTTTGAGTGGTTTTCACTAGGAGTTGGGTTTACTGTTAGTGAAAGAAGGATAATGGTTGCAGTTGCATATTGTCAAGTTATTGGGTTTTTTTGTTAGTAGTTGTAGGTTTATGAGTGATCTCTCGACTTCTCAATATAGATGCCTTGATTTTGAAGTGGTATGTTTAGTTGATGAGGTGTGATTAAGCCATGGAGAATATGCAGCAGGTCATGCGGACTGCTGGACTTAACTCCCAGACGATAAGGATGATGAAAAGGAGCTATGTGAGGTGGTAGCTGAGAGCTTCTCAGTTACCTGGGAGCAGAGCAGGGATCCCATTAGAGATTGTGGCAAGGGTTAGGATAGCTCATTTAGAACATTTACGAAACATAAATCCCTTTTCTTTCGGGGTAGAGCCGAACTGATTGTGTTCATGCATTTGTTATGCAAGATGAATCAAATATTGTGTTCACTAAATTTCATTGAATCTCAAAAAGTCAACTACATAGTTTTAAAGATGGATGGTGAGGCCCTCGAGTCGTGGGTGGTTTTGGACCCAATTATCACTAATGTTTCTTGGCGTGCCATACCCAAATAAATTTTTAGCTAGAAAGTACAAGAACGCTTCTACATACTCGGGTGGATGCATAGGATTAAGCATGAGTTTCTATCCATTTTTTTCGAGAAGCTACAGTTTGTAAAGAGTTATTGCCCCACTATTGTAAAACAGGTAGAGCATTATGCGGAGCAGTTACCAGATGATTATCGAACGACTATGAGGCAACACAACACTCTATCAACTACCATGCATGAGGCTCTCAAGGTTGAAGTTGACTTGGCTATACTAGGGCGTGTTTTTGCAATGATCGAGGAGAAGAGGGAGTGTGAGGGTTCGTTTGAATCCTCAAGGACAAAGGAATGTCACCAGGAAAAGAAGGATGGCAGGTTGAACTTTTGTATGAGGTGTCATTCCTCACACAATTGGGTTGTGTAGTGCTGGTGTTATGAGTTGCATATGTTGTGCAAATTGGGCCACATGCAATTAGAATGTAAGAGTGTTGAGCCACTTTGCTTCAATTGTCGTCATACATGGCACATGAGTGGGCAGTGTATAAATCCTAAAGTGTATCCAAGTGGCAGAGGTAAGAAGACCGGTGCACCAAAGGTGCAAGAGCGAGCATTTCAGATGATCGTCGAGGAGGCTACACATGATGATGAGGTATTCTCATAACTTTTATAGTTAAGTTCTTGTTTGATATGTATTATTTATGTTTGATGCTAGCGATAGTAAATAACTTGTATTTTCTGCTTTCAGTTCTTCTTTTGTGTTACTTCAGAATTTTCAAAATTTTGTGTTAGAAAATGTGATTACGGAAGGAAATCTTTATTTTCCTATTTGGGGAAATGTACGATGAGCGTTCTAATGTGATGGTTCGACAAACTATTTCCCTTTGAATCAAACTCCGATCGGGATAAAGTCGTGCGATGTTGTCATTGATATGTTTTAGCTGTCAACTAGCTAGACTGAAATTCTATGCTCTGAAAGCGTGTTCGAGTTTCGCATTCGTGTGAAGGATGCCTTCTTTGTGAGGAGAGGAATCTATTGTTTGTTTCCATGATTTGTGATTTGTGGTGAACAAGTGTCTAGTGAGGAGGTGTAAGGTTCCTTGGCTCATATGGTGGAGGGTTCAAGGAAGTCAATGGGTACCTTCTCGTGGAGGTGGTCACAAAGTTTAGCGATGATAGTTATTCGTTTTGGTAATAAAGGCAAGCTAAGTGGTGACTATCCTACAGCTAGACAAGTCACAAATCGAGGAATTGATGCATGAGATGGGAGAGTTGGTAGTAATCGTGGTTAGAGAGAGACCAAGTAGCATAGGATGAAATGAGTCAAGCTCGTTAAGTTCTAATGGGAGGATGGGTACAGGTCAGAAGTGACCTAAGTGGTATAAGAATACATGAAGGCTCATTACAATAAGTTGTATGTATCGGTATATTATTTCGATGACAAAATCATTTTAAGTAGGGTAGAATTGTAACAACCTAAAACTCCTTTTGTTAATGACGTTAGATTTCTATTTGTCAAATATTAGTGGTTGTAAAGTTATTTCAATTCTAAGTGTATGAATGGAAATAAATTAAAAAAGGAATATTAATTAAGATCTAAAAGAAATAATTGATATTTAATGGGTATGTACTTTAATTAAATGACTTTGTGGGAATTGAAGGTAAATATAATTCATTAAAAGGTTTAAAAAGAAATAAAGGGACTGGATTGACATTAAATGAAACTTTGGATGTAAATTTATCTAGGGTTGGCGTGGAAGGATATTAAAGTTGAATCATGAGGGCCCAATTGTTAAAATCGGGTATAACCTCTAAGGAGTAAGATTGGTCATACTCTTTACGTTCGTTTTTTTGGGTCACGGTTACACTTACAAGCTAAGCCAACTGATCGAATCCTGCTATAATCCTCTTTCTTGTGTCACACATCATAAGCGAAGGAAAAAATCGGCTAGTGATTGAGTAGATAAGAAGGAACAAACCAAGAATAAAGGCAGGAGAGAAGGGATGTTGTCTTGACTCTTGAAGGTATTTTTAAAAATGTGGCAATCGATACTTCCTTCTTGGTAAGCCTATGATTTCCTTTATTATGCAATTCAATATTCAATTAGTGTGAATTAGTTGAATACATTGTCAAATACTTCCAATTTCACATTCATTATCATTATGCTTCCACTCTCAATCTTTGAAGTTTCTTCTTATTAAACTCCATATTTATTAGGTGTATTTTGATGACTTATTGCTGTCAAAATCTTGTTTTGAACATCCTCAAAAGTGTTATTAATCAAGTCCATGAATTGGTCAAAGTTTTAGAATCATTAACTTTTTTTTGCCCCTAAGGAGGGTATTGTAATGCAATATATATATATATATATATATATATATATATATATATATATATATATATATATATACACAAAAAAAGGATACATAAAGCCCCTACACTATACATGAACTGAAAATAAAGCTATAAACTAACATACCCCATCAGTTTGTGTAACGCTCGTAGATTCGGCCTAGACGATTAATATATAATCTTATCTTCTAATAAAACAATAGATTAGATGACACGTGGCACGACCTTAGTCCATCCGTCTTGGCTTTTCCCGCTCATTTCATCTATGTGAAATTCCTACTTTGCCCTTATGCAGTCATTCCGCTCAAATGTTGTAGAACTCGGTGTATTCTTCAATCTCATTACAATCAATCCCACAATATCAACAAATCATATAATCTTTAACCGATCGTCAAGCATAATCCCATTAAATCAGGAAGAGATCACTCCATATCTATTGATCTAAACCCTAATCCTCTCAAACATTCTATGGATTTAGGCTTTACTATATTGAATCGACCACCACCAAGTTCCACCGCCTCCACCTTTTCATCTGGTTTATTTCTCTTTCTCCTTCTTCTCTTTTTCTTTGCATCCTTATTCTTAGACAAAATATGAGTGTACAAGCAAGCTTCAATTTTTTGGTTTTTTTTCTTCTCTCTCTCCCTCCTTCATCGCTTCTCTCTTTCAGGTATGTTTTGATGTGAAGGGTTACTTTGGACTGCTGTGAGCTGATTCCATGCCTTTTTTGGTTCCGCAATCGACAAGCTCCGCCACTTCTTCTATTGTTGCATGTCTCTCTTTTCAGGTTAGGGCTTGCCTCCCCCATGTCGTTGTTTGAAGCAACCAGAACTCCCAAAAGAAACAATCGGAGAATACCTTCATGTTCATCCATAATATGGCGCTTGAGTTACTACATCGTCATCCCTTCCCCTGTATATTTCTACACTCCAAATCTCCATAGGTAATCCAAATAATCTTGAGACTTTGACATCGCTTCCATGTTTGATATTGAATAATGAGAATCAAGCAATCAGTTGTAATTATATGTCGTGCTGATAGTTTTAGGATGAGTGGTAAATTCCGATTAATTTAAGGAAGTAATAGACCAAATAAGGGCATGTAGGCAATTTTACTCTACTTTGACAATCAGTTATATTCCAGATAGCATGAATATGAATATTTTAAAATTATAATTTGATCCCAAAATGATTATATAATAATTAGTAAAAGTGGGTTGGCAAAGAATAGAAAAGGTAAATTAGTCTACTGGAACCGGTAATAATTTACATTAATGAGTTAAAACTTAAAAGTAAATGGAAGTTATTTCATGTTTTTCACTGTGATGTGTTGTTATTTCAGTGGAAGTGTTTGGGGCTCTTACAACTCGGTTATATGAAAGCAACAAGAATTTAATCATTACCACTTTGACCTGTATAAGTGGTCTTGCATCTGCTATGGGGAGCTGCATTTGAGAAGTCAAGCAAGGTCCATTTAATATACCCTCCATCTATGCTTAAGTTTGTAAGTATATGCCTGGTTTATTTAAAAGCAACTAATTTTAATATGCCTTGATATTTCTTGTAGAAACATGTCACATGGAGATCATGCATCACATGAAACAGGGAAGAATGTGGCACACCTTAACGTGTCACATGGAGATCATGCATCACACCAGAACACCATTGATATTGTCAAAGAATACAATGCTCAGTTCAATGAAAAAGTCATAGCTATAATGTTGGATACTAAGGTATGCATTTTGTTTTCATCTCTAAACTATTAAGCCTAGAATCAAAGAGATGAAAAGTACATATAAAAGTATTCCTTCTACTATTTTTCATATGAATCAAATTGCATTAGGGACTTGAGGTCAGAAGTGGAGATGTAGCTAAGCCAATTCTCCTTCGTGAGGGGCAAGAATTTAATTTCGCCATTTAAAAAGGAGTCAGCACAAATAACATTCTTAGTGTAAATTATGATGGCTTTATAAATGATGTTGAACCTGGTGACATACTATTGGTTGATGGTAAGATTACCTCATTTCCACTTCTAAAAAAGATACAACTGAAAAAATTTATAAAATGTTATATAGATATCTGTTGGATTAGTGTCTAAGTCCATAACTATTTTGGTATGTACTTGACCTGATGGTGCATGGTCCTTTTGGGTTGCCTTCACCAAAGCAACTTGATTGGAGAAATGAATAAAGAGAGAGAGAATAATATGATTTATTAATATGTTATAAGAATAATATATTAAAGGAGAAATCATATTTGTTTAATTAATATTGGTCAATAATTAATTAAGAATTAGTTTTGTGATCAAATGTAATTAATTAAACTAGAGGGGCTGATTTGTAATTATGTGATAGTTACAAAATAAGGTAAGAATTATCTTATAAGTATGGTGCACGAATTTAAGGTTGGAAAGCCTTAGAATTCGAGTATGATAAGGATTCAGGGATTATCTTATTGGTTGCTTAATGGATAATCAACTAGATAAGGATAATGACTGAAACCCTATCTCTACACCTATATAAACAACCCCAAGGTCATGAATTCGTGTATCCCTTCCCAAGAAGTCCCAAACACGAATTCTAACCTCCCTCCTCTCTCTATATACCTTCTCCACTTGCTTATGGTGTTTGTAAGCCATTAGAGGAGTGACACTTGTGACTCTCTGCTTTCCAAGGTCAATTCAAGGAGGAATTGGATTGTTGTTGCTATATAACAATCAAGGTATGTTCTTAAACCTATTTACATGTGAATTCTGATTTCCATATGCTAGAATTAGGGTTCAAAGTCTTGGATTCAAAGTATGTACAATAGAGGAACCTAGATCCGAGCTTTAGGGTTTGTATGAGCCATAGGATGTCTTATGACCAAAAACCCATCAGTGGTATCAGAGCCATGATTGGTTTCTATTGTATTGATGCTTGATGTAACTGAAAATCGTGTTTTGGCCTCACTGTTCGACCTGACTCGGCGAGTCACTCTTGGACTCGGCGAGTCAGCCCTACTCGGCGAGTTCCAGAGGGTGACTCGGCGAGTCGGTGCGTCAGACAGTGCTTATCTCGGGATTTCTTGCTGTTTTTGCATTGGGATAATTACCTTATCATCTTAGATTAATATTAATCCGATTATATGATATATTTGACTATAATTTTAATCTAGTTGAAGATATTTATCAATTAATAAGATAATTGTTTCCTTATAAGATAATTGATTAATTATTTTAAGTAAATTGATAAATTATTTTGCAAGAAATCATCAAATATGGATAATTATGTGATTAAATGTTAATTTGAATTATTTGTTATTTGATCCTTGTTGTTGTGAAAAGTTTCATATTTGGCCCTTTAGGTTTTATAGTTTAAATTTGAACCCCAAAAGTTTTGTTGTTTTGAAATTTAAATAGTTGAAACCCTAATGTTTTGAAAAAGGTTTCAAAACTTGCCCTCAAGTTTTGGAATTTAAATTTTGATTAAATAGTTTAATTTTGATGCATATTTAAATTCTAATCCCTAATGTGTTGAAATGTTTCAAAACTTGCCCTCAAGTTTTGGAATTTAAAAGTTGATTAAAAGTTTAATTAGGAATGTTAAATTCTAAAACTCAAGTATAGTTTTGAAAAAGTTCAAATCACACCCTTATGGTTTTATTAACTAATTAAGGTGTTTAATTAAAGAGGTTTAATAAATCCATAAAAGTTTAGGTTTACAATTTAAGTGAATTAAAAGTATAATTGTTAAATTGAACCACCTAATATTTTAAAAGTGTAAAATACACCCTATACTATATATATAACATTAAAAGTCTAACATTATATATATGTATGAGTAAAAGTCAGTCTTACCGTTAGTAGGCCTCATTCACGAAGCTAGTCTATAAGGGGTGTTTAAGGAAATTGCCTATAAAATGGCGATTGAATGGGTATCCACTCTTACCCACCGCACTCTTGACTAGTGGAGGGTCGTTAGCCGAACGGGTAGGATAGGACGAAACCTTCCATTATAAGTATAATGAATTACTAAAGTAACTAAATGTTTTTCGAAATTCCCAATCTTAGTTACTTAGGCAAAAGTGAATTGATGCAATTCCATGAAATTACACTTTGTGCCCTTGCGAAGACGTTAGTGGAGCGTGTGTGGTTAACCGGCACACTAAATGGGTCTAAGCAAAGGTAGCAAAGGGTGACTCAATGTTTGTCATAGTTCGGTGGAGCGTGTGTGGTTTACCGGCACATCGAATAGGTGACTGTAACATGTGACGGCACCATGTAGTTTGCATGGTTATTCACACCCGCTTTGTGATCCTCGGCATCCCAGTCACAAACAAGAGGGGCATATCGAGATATAAACATGTCATTGAAAGTTCAATGTATCTCAAAGGATCTAGGAGTTTTCATAGATTTAAAACTTAAATTTCTTTTTCGTTTTTCATGGTGGAAATTAGTGAATCGTCATTCACTTACCTTCAAATATTATGCAACTAGATTACGGCATCCCTTTTCTAGGTTGTAGCGTATTGTGTTGGGTCCTAGCCTTGGAATTTCATTTGGGTGATTTACTAAGGACTCAATCAATCAACTAACTTGAATTTGTTTTTGTTTTCTCCCGTATTGTAGATGTCAAAGTTCGACAACTATGGTCTTCCCAAATCCCGTGGAACAAGCATTCCACATGAAGATGATATTCCACGATTCGATCAAGGATCAAGAAATCATGCTTCACTTCCTCCTCCTCCTCCAATTATTCTCCCTAACCCACAAGATTGTAAAATTGAAAGGTTCAATATCACTCAAGCCCTTTTGGCAAGTAAACATAAAGAAGGAAAGTCGGTGTGTACACACGTCCTAGGGATGAAGTCGCGCATTGATAGACTAAGAATGATGGGATCCGTTGTTAGTAAAGAGATGGCTGTTGATTGGGTTCTTCAGTCACTTCCCAACTCATATAGTGAGTTCGTAAGAGAGTACTATATGACGAACCACAACGTGACCCTTATAAATCTCACCTATATGCTTATTGCTGCCGAATCAGCAATGGTTTGGCGCAATAGAAAAGCAAAGTTAATTGGTGAATCTGCCTTCAAGACCTCTATGGATATAGACAATGGCAATGAAAGACATGCAATGATCGAAAAGTTTGATCATAAGAGAAAGGCGATGTCTGAAGTAGTTCCATGTGTTATTCCAAAAGAGTCAATTTGCTTTTATTGCCAAGAGAAGGGGCATTGGAGACGAAGTTGCCCTAATTACCTAAGAGATCTAAGAGATGGGAGAGTCAAAGGTATGACTGCGCTTTAGGTAAAAATCCACTATCTAACTCCATTAAGTTCCTATTCATTGATTCTTAATACATGATGTAATAAGATTACATTTGAGTGCTTTGTAGGGTCGGTGAAAAGAAAGGAAGCTTGATAAGAGAGCAAGATGAATCTAATCACAAGAGATGGATCTCGATCGCATGGACTTGAAGATTAGATTTTGAGCTTAGAAATTATGATAGAGTTGTTATGATAGAGTTGTTAGAAATTTTCCTTTTACATAGTTTTCAATGGATTTTGCATTGTAAGGACAAATTTTTCCACTGCTTTTATAAATAAAATAAATTTTGTTTGACTTATTTATTTAAATTGTTTATTTCCTTACAATGAAATCATTATGAAAATCGATGTTTGAATATTTCTACAACGAATGGATATGATTCTTGTTTATGTTATTTATGGAAATGTCAAGAATTTACCAAATAGGGAGAGTTTCTCATCGCCCAAAGTTTCAATCGGACAGAAATTTGGAATCATGAAACTTGGTTGCATGATGAATGAGAAATTCATATTTGGAAATTAGACCAATTCGTTGACAAAGTGTCAAGTGAAGGACTAGGAGATCAAGTACACAAAGTAGTGTGTTGATCAAGTTCACCATAAGAATAACAAAGATATTCGTCATGATTTACTAAAGGCTTAGTAAATATGATTATACTTACAAGATTAAGTGTAATCCTAATTGATTAAAGGGTTTAGATCAATAGTAGAACGAATAAGAAGAATCAAGTAGGCAGAAAGATAAAAGTTTTTCCATTCTAAGAAGAAGGGAGAGTAGCTTTTATGCTTCATGATAGGTCTTAATGATTAAGAACCATATCTCAATTGATCCTCTAAGTGAGTCTTAGTACAATTGTATGTCTAAGAAGAGGAATCAAAGAATTGAAGAAATGGTTAAATCAATAAGTCAATCATACTTCGTTCCAATAACAAGTCTTAAAGTTAAGATTGTGACATTGAGTGAAAAGTATTAAGAAGGTTTATAACTTTCATTAAATGTGGTAAGTTGAGATGTCTTAGATAAGACAAAGACCAACTAGGACCAATTTATGAAGAGTTTTGATAAAAGCTACACTAACTCTTGAATATTTGTTTGTCAAGAAATGTTTTGACAAGAGAATCTTATATGTCAAGGAGTCAGTGGGAGTCTTAATGGTCTTAAAAGGTTTCAAGAACAAATCAAATAAACCTTACCGATCATCACTAGCACACGAGTTGAGGCTTACAACCTGTCGTGTTGACATTATCTTGATTATGTGCCAATCCAATCGAGTTAATTATGCATGTGAGTTCTATGAATTCTCATTTTGAACGCATAAAAGGCAAAGCACTTTAATCAATGAAAGGTACATTGATAGGAAAGGGTGAGCTGCTTAACTACTTGGAAGACATGGTGGGCAGCTGTGCTACCATAAAGGCAAGAAATCAAGATCAAGAAAGTTCGATCCATAAGAGTTTGAATTTGTCGTAAACGTTGGTTTTGAAAAATTCACATGGATAGGAACATTTACACCGTTTAAAATCTAAGTGTCATAAGATTTCCTCCTTCATGAAAATGATTGTGAGGAAATGCTTTCACTAAGAAAGATTTTAAGAAGATAGTGATTGTAAAATTGCATTCTCGAATTCAATTATGGTTACGGCATCCCTTTCCATAATTTGAATTGTAAGGTTTGGCAATTAGTCTTAATTGTTTAGACACACATATGAACTATCGAAGGCAAAGGTGTATAAAGAATCCTTTATAAAAGATTATCAAAGCACTAAGTATTAGAAACATGAACTTAAGAAATTCAATAAGCATTGTTTTCTGAAAGTTAAGATGTTTATGAATACATGTCGAAGCTAGTGGGAGCATAAGTGTTATGTTTTATAATAATCATCAAGATAGTGGGAGCATAAAAGTTATGATTGTATGATTATTAAGGAAAGTATTGCAAGGTTAGCAATATTAATTATAGAAAACAAGAGTCATACTTTGCAAAGTCGCAATAGTTGAAGAGTTGTTTTGCTATAATTAAGGGAGAGAATATTATGCTTCATTTCAAATCTAAAGGTTTAGGTTGAGAAATGTTAATAAATTTAGTCAAAGGTACAAAGTGTGTTCTTAAAATTTCGATTATGATTACGGCATCCCTTTTCACAATCCGAATTTTGAGAACATAGCAAATAAAACATTATGCGTCGTGTCCCACACGCTTCGGGTATAGGATCGATTGCAAATGCTTTAATGTTTGACCATTCTAAAATTTTCCAAATGTCGAGCGCATTTAGAGGGAAAAGGGACGAGAATTGGTTTTGACTAAAATAATTAAACAACTATCAAAGGACAATCCAAGTTCGACGAGGATTGGTCGCTTGTGAGTAGTTGGAGTATAGTATTGGAAAATATGGAAATGTTTTCATAATGGATGGACCATATCGACATCATTACGAATAAATAAGATTCTATTAAGAATGAGTTATCATATGGAACATATGGAAGTGTGTCCATATTGGGAATTGAATATTGAGAAATCTATGACTAGATTAGAAACTTCTATGCAAAAGGATGTTCAAAGAAAGTACTTTGAGTAAGAGACATCACATCTATGGAATTGTCTTGTAACAATCTCCGATAGAAGATTTTGTAATATCATTGGCAATAGTCTTTGTGACTTTGGTGCAGTGACATTACGAAAGGATAAGTTGCATAGAATGTTAGAATCTAGCATAATCTATAAGAAGCAAGAATTTGATATTCTTTCACTTATGAAAAGGATTTGGAGTTGTGAAATGAGAAGGATTGGAAATTTGTTCAATGTGATCTATTTCACAAAGTAAGAACCATAGGTAAACATTGTGTGAATGCTAGGAGCATGAGACAAGTGTTGTAATTCAAGTAAGAAGTTGATTACCCGAAACGACAAATAATGAGTAATCAATATGGTGATAAATAAAAGGTGTTTTATTTATGCTCAAAGGGTTGAGGCCATATGGGATTAGTATTATTCTTGTGTTTCACATTTGCATGTTTTGACTTCCAGAATAATTGAGTTTATTAAGAATAATCGAATTATTCAAACGGGCCACAGTCGTTCATATGTTGGAAGTAGACATGAATGAAGGCTGTCGTGAATTGGTGTGTGGATTGTCTAAAAGAGTATTAGACATAAGCAAATGTTTGCTGCAACGTTCATGAGTGCTTATGAATGTGATTTGAGCATTAGATTAGACCCACGCTCACTTGGATCACTCCGTGGATTGTATCACGAGTGATTGGTGAGACGATAACATCTTATATTCTTGAAACCGAGATGTGTGAGTTGTATCTTGCAAATCGGTTGCACATTGATAATATGTAAACGCACCAGTAACTTGGTGTTATAAAACATATTGTTGTGTGTGATTCGGTGCGTGAGTACAAGCAAGCATTGTATCAAAGTTTATCCGTTCCTTTTATTCAAAGTAGAATAAAAGCGATATCTTTGGGCCCCTCGATGGTTTAGTGATGACAAACGTAAATGCTCGGCCGGCCTAGGGCTAATTTGATTTGTTCAATTAGTCAGTCGTCATAAATCAGAAATCGAGAAGTAGTACAAAGAGAATGATTAGAAATCATTTCTCATGTGATATCTAGAATGGAGGAATATATGATCCCTTATCTAAGGACACGCGTATTTGATATGATCAGAGTTGACAGCGGCTTTGGAAAGCTACGATTGCAGATCGGGATCTGAAGTCATACGCATAATAGTTATTAGACTTATCCAAGTGGAAGACTATTGGATTAGTGTCTAAGTCCATAACTATTTTGGTATGTACTTGACCCGATGGTGCATGGTCCTTTTGGGTTGCCTTCACCAAAGCAACTTGATTGGAGAAATGAATAAAGAGAGAGAGAATAATATGATTTATTAATATGTTATAAGAATAATATATTAAAGGAGAAATCATATTTGTTTAATTAATATTGGTCAATAATTAATTAAGAATTAGTTTTGTGATCAAATGTAATTAATTAAACTAGAGGGGCTGATTTGTAATTATGTGATAGTTACAAAATAAGGTAAGAATTATCTTATAAGTATGGTGGACGAATTTAAGGTTGGAAAGCCTTAGAATTCGAGTATGATAAGGATTCAGGGATTATCTTATTGGTTGCTTAATGGATAATCAACTAGATAAGGATAATGACTGAAACCCTATCTCTACACCTATATAAACAACCCCAAGGTCATGAATTCGTGTATCCCTTCCCAAGAAGTCCCAAACACGAATTCTAACCTCCCTCCTCTCTCTATATACCTTCTCCACTTGCTTATGGTGTTTGTAAGCCATTAGAGGAGTGACACTTGTGACTCTCTGATTTCCAAGGTCAATTCAAGGAGGAATTGGATTGTTGTTGCTATATAACAATCAAGGTATGTTCTTAAACCTATTTACATGTGAATTCTGATTTCCATATGCTAGAATTAGGGTTCAAAGTCTTGGATTCAAAGTATGTACAATAGAGGAACCTAGATCCGAGCTTTAGGGTTTGTATGAGCCATAGGATGTCTTATGACCAAAAACCCATCAATATCCCCATGTATAAAGGTGCTTTTTTTCTTTTTCTTGAAGGGGGGATGATTTCATTGGGTGTTAAATCCAAGACTGGAGATTTAGTAAAATGTGAAGTAATTGATGGTGGAGAATTGAAATCAAGGAGACATCTTAACGTGCATTCAAAAAGTGCAACTTTACATTCAATAACGGGTTTACTTTCATCCTATTTTACAATTAGTTTAAAACTATTTGTTACTTTTATTGAATTATGAATTTGATTCCATTTACAGATAAAGATTGGGAAGATATAAAGTTTGGAGTGGATAACGAAGTAGATTTCTATGTTGTCTCGTTTGTGAAGGATGCTGAAGTGGTTCATGAGCTGAAAGATTATCTAAAAAGTAAGGTTTCTTTGTAAATTATAAAATAATATTTCCTTTTTTTTAACTAAGCTTCTAGAAAATGTATTCTGCAGGATGCAATGCAAATGTTCGTGTGATTGTAAAAATCGAAAGTGTAGACTCAATTGTCAATCTTCCTTCCATACTTTCTGCATCTGATGGGGTTAGCATTTTAATTTCAATGATTTGATTTAACTCCATTAATATTATTGTTATTATTAATATTAAGTTTTAAATATTCATGTATTAAGGCAATGGTTGCGCGTGGTGACCTTGGAGCAAAGCTTCCAATTGAAGAAGTTCCTTTATTGCAGGTAAACTTGATTTTAATAAATAATAACCTTGAATATTTGTTGCTAAATTTACATAATTTTATAATTGATTGTTGTTTAATAAATAGGAAGATATTATTAGAAGGTGTCAAAAGTTGCAAAAACCAGTTATAGTAGCAACAAACATGTTAGAAAGCATGATTGATCATCCAACTCCAACAAGAGCTGAAGTTTTTGACATTGCAATAGCAGTAAGACAAGGTGCTGATGTTGTCATGCTTTCAGGTGAAACTGATCATGGAAAGTAAGTTTTTTGGATTTATTATTAATATCATCAATTTTATTATCTGTATTTTACTAAATCATTAATGTATTTTTAACATTCAACCTTATCTCAGTTTTCCACTAAAAGCTGTGAAAGTTATGCACACCGTGGCATTAAGAATCGAGTCAAGTTCGCAAGTCAACTTGAACTCGGTTTCTCTTTCGCGTCACTTGGCGTACAAGGTATGCACTAATAGATTAATATTTGAAATTTGGAATGGGAGGGTAAAATGGTCATTGAGTGTATTTTATAAATATTGTAGAGCCATATGGGTGAAATTTTTGCCTTCCATGCTGCAACAATAGCCAACACTGTTGCTACTCCTATCATTGTCTTCACAAGAACATGATCAATGGCTATGATTTTAAGCCATTTTCACCCTTCCTCAACTATCGTTGACTTTACAAATGAGTGAGTCTAAATAATTTACCTAAACAAACAGTAGGGACCTTCCGAGTTAAAAAATAAGTTAGGGACTAAACACACAAATTACCCTAAACCATAGGAACCATTCGTGCAATTTACTCTTGAAGAATTTACCTAATAGTAGTATCTTTAACCTTTGTGTATAAACCGACGACTTTTAGTTTTCTTGGAAGGAAGAACAATATAGGTGAGATGATTTGGTGCAATAAGAAGAACCAAGGGTATTAAGGTCTTTATGGGGATTTGTCAATTGTAGTAGGTATACTCAAAACTATATAGAACATCTTGACAATGGTTGGCAAGGGGAAAATGTTTTATGTTGTAAAACATAATTGGATGATCAAATAAGCAAAACAAAAGTGTATTCACCAATATAGTAAGTTAACCTTACTATATAGTTATCAATTCATAAGCAAGTTGAAACCTGTAAATGCTAGCCACGAACTTTTATGAGTTTTATGAATAATTAGTATTATATATGATTAAAAAGCTATAATATCAAATACTAATGTATGTTTTTTTCTAAAAAAAATAGTAATAAGTTGTATCATTAGAAAATATCTTTTAGATGATTTTTGATTATTTGACATGTTCCAATTGTTTGATAAATTGCAAGTAAAACATAATATATCTTGGGCATCTTTTGGCCAGAAAATTGAAATTTCTTAGCTAATGGGCAACTTAAGTTTGTTATTTTATTTATTAATGATAAATCCAACACATTAGTATTTGAAATTACATGTTTAGTTTATATAGGAACATACTTTCTTAATGATACAAATTACAAAGTTAATAAAAAAAGACAATATTAGGATTCATAAGTTTTTCAAAATTATTGATATATTATTTTATTACATAATCTATTTTTTTCCATTTAAAATTGACACCCGTGGATTCAACGGGTTTTAACCTAATAATCAATAAAACAAACTTTTGATAAAAGATTATTTAGGGAAAATAATCTAAACAAAAGTCATAGTAGTCGATAAACGGGAGGATACATATAGAGAACATCGAAATCTGATTTCATAAGAGAAAGTTTTGATTTTTTAAAATATTCACTATAGTTGTATTAGAATAGAAACATAAATTAAGATCGGTTGATTGTTAAAAAAAAAAAAACACAATCTAAACAAGAGTTGAAGATCTCATCAATATCCATCCGTCGATATAAAGACAGTCGAGAACGGATATCGTACGAGAGAGTTATGAATTTTTAACAGACTTTAGCAGTCTAAGTCTGTTAAAAGTATAATTTTGAAAATAAATTGAAAATTAGCTGACAAAGTCTAAATGAAAGTTGTAGATCTTGTCAATAGTTATGCGTGTACATAAAAATACACGAAGCTCGCACGGAGAATATGCGCATTTTTAAAGAAAATAAGACTTTTCGCGCGCAGCCGCACGGCTATACAAGAGCTGTGGCGTGCACTGACACTCATCTAAAAATTTGCCATGTGTCAAGCAGTGACTGAAGCCACGTTACCCTTCCCCAACCAAGTGCACGGTACACACCAACCATACGTGCAGTGTGTAGTCAGATCAGCCCTATATATACGTTCGATATGCATCTCATTTTCTCACACTATTCTCCTAGAATCCTCTAGAATACCTTCTACGCTCTTGTCCCGATACTTTCTAGTTTCCAGCTACTTTAGCGAGGGCTTGGAACGTCTGATATATTATGCAATTGCGACAAGTGTCACCGGTCAGTGGTTGTAAAAGAACTCGAAAAATGATAAGTATCTAAACACAAGGCTTAGAATCACGGTATATAAGAGGAAATAGTCCAAAATATACGCAAATTGCATTATTAAGTGCGCAAAAAGTTGCGTTAACTAGTATAAATGGGTAACATATTAAGAAAGTAGGTTACGAAGCTATTTCAAGGAATAGAAACTTTATAAAAATATAACTTCAATTGGAGGAGTTATGATTTTTGTAAAAAGTAATATCATTCACGTAAATAAAATTAAAAACATCAAAATAGTACTAAGAGATTGGTTATATTTTGGCTAAAACCATTAAAATGAAAGTTCTAGTGCTCCCCGAAATAAGAACTTAGAGGCAACGAAGGCCAAAAACGGAGTAAGTACTACACAAATATATAAAGAGTGTAAGAAACAAAATTCATATAAAAAATATATTAACTTTTATAAAATATTAATCGTGTGAGCGTAATGCACGCCACACACGACACACATGTCTAACACCCAGATTCGTTGAGATACAAGAGACGTGGACTATCAGGAAAGTTACACGTTACAACTTCTGAATGGAGCCAGGAAGCCCGTGTATGACGCGCATAGATATTTGTGTCGCGCACATGCCAAAAATCGACCCTATAAATAGACCTTCACTTCTCCAAATCTTCACACCTCAAACTCTTTCGCTTTCTCTCTAAATTGATATGGAATCCTCTCCTCCTCCCGAGATGGTTGGAAGTTTCGATGTGTTAACTTGAGTCTTTCAAATCACGCTGTTAAGGTGCGTTTCACGGCCCATTTTTATTGTTTTCAAATGTTGTATGGGTGGAATACATGCTATAAAACTATTTCAACGATTTTACAAAAAATTATTTCTTGTAATATAGCAGTAGTTTTTAAACTTAATGCAACATTAGTATAATACTATGTTTGTTAGTTACCTTGCCTAAGTTTTAAGAAAGATATTATGCCTAGTCATTATAATGCCTAATGTGACATCCCGAAATTTTGGTCAAAGACTGTGAATGGTCAGGTTCATAGTAAATCTCTTGGTAATTTGACTCATTGAGTTTTAGTGCAACTAATGTAAAATAAATGAGTTATTTCAGCTATCATGAGATACCAGATGGTATCTTACTTGCAAATATAGAATCTGACAATCAAATCAAATAGCTCAAACTGCAACTTTAGGAATGCATCTGAAAAACTGAAATTTCATATTAAGCCATTGTGAGCAATACAAACACTCTAGTTTTGCAGTACGTATTTCCCTGATTTCCGAAAATATAAAGAACATCCAAAACAAAGTTTGTATGCAAAAGATATGACCATTTTAAAAATCCAAAACAAGTATACTACTGATTTTCTTAAAACTGCTAAAACTATTTATATCCGTTGAGGGCCTTGCACACCTCAAATGGAAATTTTGAAAGAAATTTTGGACTCAAGCTATAGCTTAATATTTAATTTCACATTTGAAATATTTTTATAAAAATATTTGTAAAAGTTAAAAAAATCAGACGTTTTCAAATTATTAATCGCGAAACCTTAAACGATTAATTTCAACATAATTTCTATTATTGGTAATGTATTACGGAAAAATATAGGAATCCAAACCAATTGTAGTGGATTTTTACGAGAGGAATAGTCCAACACTCAATAATTTCGTAAACAACTATATATATGTATGTATATACGGGTATTAACATGTGTCATGATCAATTACATTGATGGGTTTTGGTCATAAGACATCCTATGTGCTCATACAAACCCTAATGCTTGGATCTAGGTTTCTCTATTGTACATGCTTTGAATCCAAGACTATGAACCCTAATTCTAGCATAAGGAAATCAATATCAACATATAATTAGGTTTAAGAACATACCTTGATTGTTATATAGCAATAACAATCCAATTCCTCCTTAAATTGACCTTGGAAAGCTGAGAGTCACAAGTGTCACTCCTCTAATGGCTTACAAACACCATAAGCAAGTGGAGAAGGTATAAAGAGAGAGGAGGGAGGTTAGAATTCGTCCTTAGGACCTCTTGGGAAGGGTTAGACGAATTCCTAAGCCCTAGGGGGTTTATATAGGTGTAAAGATTAAGGTTTTAGTCCTTATCCTTATCTAGTTGCTTGTCCACCAAGCAACCATAAGATAAGTCCTAGAAACCCTTATCCTAGTCGAATTCTAAGGGATTTACACCTCAAATTCGTTCACCATATATATAAGATAATCCTTACCTTATTTTGTAACTATCATATAATTACAATTCAGCCCCTCTAGTTTAATTAATTACACTTGATCACAAAATTAATTCTTAAATAATTATTGACCAATATTAATTAAACAAATATGATTTCTCCTTTAATATGTTATTCTTATAACATATTAACAAATCATAATAACCTCTCTCTCTTTATTTATTTCTCCAATCAAGTTGCTTTGGTGAAGGCAACCCAAAAGGACCATGCACCATCGGGTCAAGTACATACCAAAATAGTTATGGACTTAGACACTAATCCAACAGTCTCCCACTTGGATAAGTCTAACAACTATTATGCGTATGACTTCGGATCCCGATCTGCAATCGTAGCTTTCCAAAGCCGCTGTCAACTCTGATCATATCAAATACGCATGTCCTTAGATAAGGGATCATATATTCCTCCATTCTAGATATCATATGAGATATGATTTCAAATCATTCTCTTTGTACTATATCTCGATTCCCGATTTATGACGACTGACTAATTGAACAAATCAAATTAGCGCTAGCCCGGCCGAGCATTTACGTTTGTCATCATAAAACCATCGAGGCGCCCAAAGATATCACTTTTATCCTACTTTGAATAAAAGGAACGGATAAACTTTGATACAATGCTTGCTTGCACTCACTAACCAAATCACACACAACAATATGTTTTATAACACCAAGTTACTGGTGCGTTTACATATTATCAACGTGTAACCGATTCGCAAGATACAACTCACACATCTCGGTTTCAAGAATATAAGATGTTATCGTCTCACCAATCACTCGTGATACAATCCATGGAGTGATCCAAGTGAGCGTGGGTCTAATCCAATGCTCAAATCACATTCATAAGCACTCATGAACGTTGCAGCAAACATTTACTTATGTCTAATACTCTTTTAGACAATCCACACACCAATTCACGACAGTCTTCATTCATATCTACTTCCAACATATGAACGACTGCGGCCCGTTCGAATAATTCGATTATTCTTAATAAACTCAATTATTCTGGAAGTCAAAACATGCAAAGTGAAACACAAGAATAATACTAATCCCATATGACCTCAAACCTTTGAGTATAAATAAAACACCTTTAATTTATCACCATATCGATTACTCATTATTTGTCGTTTTGGTTAATCAACTTCTTACTTGAATTCCAACACTTGTTCCATGCTCCTAGCATGCACACAATGTTTACCTATGGTTCTTACTTTGTGAAATAGACAAATTGAACACATTTCCAATCATTCTCATTTTACAACTCCAAATCCTTTTCCATAAGTGTAAGAATATCAAATTCTTGCTACTTATAGAATATGCTAGATTCTAACACTTTATGCAATGATCCTTTCGTAATGTCACTGCACCAAAGTCACAAAGACTATTGCCAATGATATTACAAAGTCCTCTATCGGAGATTGTTACAAGACAATTCCTTAGATATGATGTCTCTCACTCAAAGTACATTCCTTTGAACATCCTTTTGCATAAAAGTTTCTAATCTAGACATAGATTTTCAATATTCAATTCCCAATATGGACACACTTCCATATGTTCCATATGACAACTCATTCTTAATAGAATCTTATCTATTCGTAATGATGTCGATACGGTCCATCCAATATGGAAACATTTCCATATTTTTCAATACTATACTTCCAACTACTCACAAGCGACCAATCCTCGTCGAACTTTGGGTTGTCCTTTGATAGTTGTTTAATTATTTTAGTCAAAACCAATTCTAGTCCTTTTTCCCTCTAAATGCACTTGACATTTGGAAAATTTTAGAATGGTCAAACATTAAAGCATTTGCAATCGATCCTATACCCGAAGCATATGTGACACGACGCATAATGTTTTATTTGCTATGTTCTCAAAATTCGAATAGTGAAGAGGGATGCCATAATCATAATCGAAATTTTAAGAACACACTTTGTACCTTTGACTAAATTTTATTAACACTTCTCAACCTAAACCTTTAGATTTGAAATGAAGCATAATATTCTCTCCCTTAATTATAGCAAAACAACTCTTCAACTATTGCGACTTTGCAAAGTATGACTCTTGTTTTCTATAATTAATATTGCTAACCTTGCAATATTTTCCTTAATAATCATACAATCATAACTTTTATGCTCCCACTATTTTGATGATTATTATAAAACATAACACTTTATGCTCCCACTAGCTTCGACATGTATTCATAAACATCTTAACTTTCAGAAAACAATACTTATTGAATTTCTTAAGTTCATGTTTCTAATACTTAGTGCTTTGATAATCCTTTATCAATGCTTCTTGAACTTATACACCTTTGCCTTCGATAGTTCATATGTGTGTCTAAACAATTAAGACTAATTGCCAAACCTCACAATTCAAATTATGGAAAGGGATGTCGTAACCGTGATTGAATTTGAGAATGCAATTTTACAATCACTATCTTCTTAAATCTTTCTTAGTGAAAGCATTTCCTCACAATCATTTTCATGAAGGAGGAAATCTTATGACACTTAGATTTGAGCGGTGTATGTGTTCCTATCCATGTGAATTTGTCAAAACCAAAGTTTACGACAAATTCAAACTCTTATGGATCGAACTTTCTTGATCTCGATTTCTTGCCTTTATGGTAGCGCAGCTGCCTACCATGTCTTCCAAGTAGTTAAGCAGCTCACCCTTTCCTATCAATGTACCTTTCATTGATTAAGGTGCTTTGCCTTTTATGCGTTCCAAATGAGAACTCATAGAACTCACATGCATAATTAACTCGATTGGATTGGCACAGAATCAAAATAATGTCAACACGATAGGTTGTAAACCTCAACTCGTGTGCTAGTGATGATCGATAAGGTTTATTTGATTTGTTCTTGAAACCTTTCAAGACCATTAAGACTCCCACTGACTCCTTGACATATATGATTCTCTTGTCAATAAACATTTCTTGACAAACAAATATTCAAGAGTTAGTGTAGTTTTTATCAAAACACTTCATAAATTTGTCATAGTTGGTCTTTGTCTTATCCAAGACATCACAACTTTCCACATTTAATGAAAGTTACAAACCTTCTTAATACCTTTCACTCAATGTCACAATCTTAACTTTAAGACTTGTTATTGGAACGAAGTATGATTGACTTATTGATTTAACCATTTCTTCAATCCCTGATTCCTCTTCTTAAACATACAATTGTACTAAGACTTACTTAGAGGATCAATTGAGACATGGTTCTTAATCATTAAGACCTATCATAAAGCATAAAAGCTACTCTCCCTTCTTCTTAGAATGGAGAAACTTTTATCTTTCTGCCTTCTTGATTCTTCTTATTCGTTCTGCTATTGATTTAAACTTTTTCAATCAACTAAGAATTACACTTAATATTATAAGTATAATCATATTTACTAAACCTTTAGTAAATCATGACGAATATCTTGTTACTCTTATGGTGGACTTGATCAACACGCAACTTTGTGTATTCGATCTCCAAGTCCTTCACTTGACACTTTGTCAATGAATTAGTCTAATTTCCAAATATGAAATTTCTCATTCATCGTGCAACCAAGATGCATGATTCCAAGTTTCTGTCCAATTGAAACTTGGGCGATGAGAAACTCTCCCTATTTGGTAAATTCTCGACTTTCCATAAATAACATAATAAGAACCAAATTCATTATTTCTAATAATAGAAACATTTTAACATCAATTTTTCATACATGCCATTGTAAGGATAAATAAATAAAATTTAAAATCAAAATTTATTTTATTGTGGAAAAATTTGTCCTTACAATGCAACTCATTGAAAAACTTATGCTAATACATCTTTCTTAGCAATCTAATTATAACTCTAAGTAGTAGCACAAGAATCTAATCTTCGAGAAATGCGATCGAAATCCATTCCTTTACGGTTAGATTTTGCTCACTTCTTCCCTTAAGCTCCCTTTCTATTCTTCGATCCTACAAAACATCAATTGTAATCTTATTACATTATGTATTAAGAATCTAGAATAGAAGCTTAAAAGAGTTAGTAAATGGATTTTACCTATATTAGAGCCATACGTTTCGACTCTCCCATCTCTTAGATCTCTTAGGTAAATGGGGCAGTTTCGTCTCCAATGCCCCTTCTCTTGGCAATAAAAGCAAATTGACTCTTTTGGAACAGGACATGGAACTACTTCAGACATCGTCTTTCGCTTATGATCAAACTTTTCGATCATTGCATGTCTTTCATTGCCATTGTCTATATCCATAGAGGTCTTTAAGGCAGATTCACCAATCAACTTTGCTTTTCTATTGCGCCAAATCATTGCTGATTCGGCAGCAATGAGCATATAGGTGAGATCTATAAGGTTCACGTCGTAGTTCATTATATAGTACTCTCTTACGAACTCACTATATGAGTTGGGAAGTGACTGAAGAACCCAATCAACAGCCATTTCCTCACAGACAACGGATCCCAACATTCTTAACCTATCAATGTGTGACATCATCCCTAGGACGTGTGCACACACCGACTTTCCTTCTTTATTTTTACTTGCCAAAAGGGCTTGAGTGATCTTGAAATTTTCAAGCCTTTGAACTTGTGGGTTAGGGAGAATAATTGGAGGAGGAGGAGGAGGAAGTGAAGCATGATCTCTTGTTCCTCGATCGAATCGTGGAATATCATCTTCATGTGGAATGCTTGTTCCACGGGATTTGGGAAGACCATAGTTGTCGAACTTTGACATCTACAAAACGGGAGAAAAATGAATTCAAGTTAGTTGATAGATTGAGTCCTTAGCAAATCACCCAAATGAGATACTAAGGCTAGGACCCAACACAATATTCTACAACTCGGGAGAGGGATGCCGTAACCCTAATTGGAGAATATTTGAAGGTAAGTGAATGACGATTCACTAATTTCCACCACGAAAAACGAAAAAGAATTTAAGTTTTAAATCTATGAAAACTCCTAGATCCTTTGAGATTCATTTAACTTTCAATGGCATGTTTAAATCTCGATATGCCCCTCTTGTTTGTGACTGGGATGCCGAGGATCACAAAGCGGGTGTAAATAACCATGCAAACTACATGGTGCCCTCACATGTTACAGTCACCTATTCGATGTACTGGTAAACCACACACGCTCCACCGAACTATGAAAAATATTGAGTCACCCTTTGCTACCTTTGCTTAGACCCATTTAGTGTGCCGGTTAACCACACACGCTCCACTAACGTCTTCGCAAGGGCACAAAGTGTAATTTCATGGAATTGCATCAATTCACTTTTGCCTAAGTAACTAAGATTGGGAATTGTATGAAAACATTTAGTTACTTTAGTAATTCATTATACTTATAATGGAAGGTTTCGTCCTATCCTACCCGTTCGGCTAACGACCCTCCACTAGTCAAGAGTGCGGTGGGTAAGAGTGGATACCCATTCAATCGCCATTTTATAGGCAATTTCCTTAAACACCCCTTATAGACTAGCTTCGTGAATGAGGCCTACTAACGGTAAGACTGACCTTTAGTTATACATATATATAATGTTAGACTTTTAATGTTATATATAGTATAGGGTGTATTTTATAACTTTTAAAATACTATGTGGTTAACTATAACACTTATACTTTTAATTAAATGGTTAACCTAAACTTTTATGGATTTATTAAATCTCTTTTAATTATACACCTTAATTAATTAATAAAACCATAAGGGTGTATTTGAACTTTTTCAAAACTAGGGTTTTAGAATTTAACATTCCTAATTAACTTTTAATCAACTTTTAAATTCCAAAACTTGAGGGCAAGTTTTGAAACATTTTAACAAATTAGGGTTTAGAATTTAAATATGCATCAAAATTAAACTATTTAATCAAAATTTAAATTCCAAAACTTGAGGGCAAGTTTTGAAACCTTTTTCAAAACATTAGGGTTTCAACTATTTAAATTTCAAAACAACAAAACTTTTGGGTTCAAATTTAAACTATAAAACCTAAAGGGCAAAATATGAAACTTTTCATAACTACAAGGATCAAATAACAAATCATTCAAATTAACATTTAATCACATAATTATCCATATTTGATTTATTTAATGATTTCTTGCAAAACAATTTATCAAATTACTCAAAATAATTAATCAATTATCTTATAAGGAAACAATTATCTTATTAATTGATAAATATCTTCAATTAGATCAAAAATATAGTCAAATATATCATATAATCGGATTAATATTGATCTAACATGATAAGGTAACTATCCATAAGCAAAAACAGCAAGAAATCCCGAAGTACCCTCCATCTGACGAGCTGACTCGTCGAGTCAGGCTTGGACTCGTCGAGTCACCTTGGACTCGGCGAGTTCAGCTATGGACTCGGCAAGTCCAGCCTCCAAAACACCAAAAAACGAATTTTTTAGATATGTCAAGCATCAATACAATAGAAACCATTCAAGGCTCTGATACCACTGATGGGTTTTGGTCATAAGACATCCTATGTGCTCATACAAACCCTAATGCTTGGATCTAGGTTTCTCTATTGTACATGCTTTGAATCCAAGACTATGAACCCTAATTCTAGCATAAGGAAATCAATATCAACATATAATTAGGTTTAAGAACATACCTTGATTGTTATATAGCAATAACAATCCAATTCCTCCTTAAATTGACCTTGGAAAGTTGAGAGTCACAAGTGTCACTCCTCCAATGGCTTACAAACACCATAAGCAAGTGGAGAAGGTATAAAGAGAAAGGAGGGAGGTTAGAATTCGTCCTTAGGACCTCTTGGGAAGGGTTAGACGAATTCCTAAGCCCTAGGGGGTTTATATAGGTGTAAAGATTAAGGTTTTAGTCCTTATCCTTATCTAGTTGCTTGTCCACCAAGCAACCATAAGATAAGTCCTAGAAACCCTTATCCTAGTCGAATTCTAAGGGATTTACACCTCAAATTCGTTCACCATATATATAAGATAATCCTTACCTTATTTTGTAACTATCACATAATTACAATTCAACCCCTCTAGTTTAATTAATTACACTTGATCACAAAATTAATTCTTAAATAATTATTGACCAATATTAATTAAACAAATATGATTTCTCCTTTAATATGTTATTCTTATAACATATTAATAAATCATAATAACCTCTCTCTCTTTATTTATTTCTCCAATCAAGTTGCTTTGGTGAAGGCAACCCAAAAGGACCATGCACCATCGGGTCAAATACATACCAAAATAGTTATGGACTTAGACACTAATCCAACATACATATGATTCGTAAAATTGTCATAAATGTACGTATATTTTTAATTTAGCAAACCAAGGTTTAACAAATTTATAAATTTTACATTCATAAGGAACGAGTTTAAACTTTTATATATATATATATATATATATATATATATATATATATATATATATATATATATATATATATATATATATATATATATATAGTACAAGTTATATAACAAATTATGATATGAAAATAGATTATAATTATTAAGAAATGGTTTATAAAAGTTTTTAGTATACATACATGTGTATGCAAGAGGAAAACACCAATAATACATCCCAAATTTATTAACCAATAATACATACCAAATCAAACAAATGCATACCTAATTAAAAGAAGAAAGGAAGAATGTTGTTTGTTTTTTCTGAGGCAAAATGTATGCAGTCTGCGGACCACATCTGTAGACCTCTTCAGTAGAAGAGGTGGACCAAACGTCTGCAGTCTAAAAAAAAAGACTTATTGTTTTTTTTTAATATCTACGGGCTACTAAAATAAACTGAAATCTAAATAAACTGATTTTTTTAAACTTCAAAGTGTTTTTTTAATATTTTTATGACTTTGTTATAAATAATCAACGAATCTAGATCAACTTTTATGTATTATTGTATAAAAAATAAAAATAAAAATAATATAAATTAACATATATATTTGATAAAAACCAACAACTTTGATTGCAAAGCTATAACTAAACATTATAATTAGTGATCAAAAAATTTGATACATAAATGAATGAATAAAAACTTTGATTTTTTCAATTAAATTCATTAAAAACGTACCATAAATATTATCTCGAGAAATTGACAATATTGTATTAAATAATGTTTTACAAAATTTGGCAAAAAAATATAAAAATATATTATGATTTTTTTTCATATTTATATAAACAACTTCAACGACTATTATTATAACAAATTTTTATTTATATGTTTTTTTAGGCTGGAAGATGTCTGAAGATGTTAAAGACTCTGGTCCATATCTACGCCAAGAAGAGAACAAGCAGACATTTTTAGGTCTGCAGTCTTCAAAAAACAAACAGTCTGCAAAGGCTAATATCTGCGCATGGTCTTGCCGTCTTCAAAAAACAAACAATCTGCAAAGGCTAATATCTGCGCGTGGAGGCTTCCTGTAGACAACAAAAAAACACTACCTCAAACTCAACTTAAAATCTCTCATCTGATTACAAAATGAAATCATAAGAAATCGGCCTATAAGATTATAACAAATGACTTCAAGAATTATAACAACTGCCTTCAAACCATTCAAAGTTTCACCTGGACTCTTCTTCTTCGTGAACTGTCAAATGAAACAAACCCAAACGCCTCCATGTTTCCTTTCATTCTGCATCAGTTCCAGTCAAGAACACAAGAACAAACACCCATCGATTTCCCTGTAAAACATAAACCCAAACATCTATCCCAGTTCATCCATCGATATCAGCCAACCAAAAAAGAGAGAGAGAGAGAGAGAGAGAGAGAGAGAGAGAGAAAAGAAGAACAGGGGAGCTGCTGGAGCAGCCCCCATTTAATTACCTGCAAATCGCCGGAGGGAGGCTGTCCCTCTCCATATTGCTCGTCGATCACCACCGAGAGCGAAGCCTTTTCCCCTTTTACCATCTCTTCGGCCATACCGGAACCCTCCCTTTCCACTGATCGAGCCCCTCGCACCCTCCACTTCTTCCGTCGAGCAAACCCACCGAGGATCTAGACTCGTCGCTACTGCTGCTCGCATCGCTCTAGGCGGACCCGCTTCTTATCCCCATTCACACCCCGCAGCGGGACGAGAAGAAGAAGCCTCGCCACCTCCACCTCCTCGTGCGAGCTTTTCCTTCCTTTCAGTCCTCTTCTAGGCCTGCGACGAGCAAGGGAGCAGAAGCCGCGCTACTGCCTTCGTGCGCCTCTTCTCCACTGTAATCATCCGTCCCACCAACTTCGTTGATTCATTTCATCCTTCAACAAATGACGGGGACAAATGAGCCCTAATTTCCTTTAAGTTAGATCAACCGATCGTCTCCCAGGCTTCAACAAAAACACGTTGATTTTGACCAAGTCAAAATCTAAAGAAACTCAAACTTTCATTTAAATTTATCAAAATCTACCTTCATTTGACAAATACCTAACAAGATCAGTCTCAATCCCCAAACATTGATTTCATTTATTTAAACCTGCCCCTCCCATGGAGATTTCATAGCAAAATCAGTCCATTTTGTAAACTTAACTTCCATTTAAACCCTTTCGGTCTCTCCTTTGAAATATTTTAACAAACACAGTCCTATTTTTGGTTAATTAAATTACCCAATCCCCCCCCCCCCCCCCCCCCCCCAATAGTTTAAAGGACCTAGAGTATTTCAAAGTTCAAGAATTCTGGATTTGCAGTTTATCACGTCTAGCTTCTCAAAGAAACCGAATTCGAACGATTCCAACTCACGTTTCACGTGTGAGTGCTTATGGCATTTTTTAATATTTTAATATTTTGCGGGGGGTGGGGTGGGGGGGGGGGATACGTGTGCCTAAATATTTTGTTTATTCAAATCAATTTCTTTTTATGCGGAAATACAATAAATATAGTTTATAAAAATATCATTATTTAACAATTTCTCATTTTGTTACGAATAAACTAGTATAAATTTTTCATATACGTATTATGGTTATTTTAAAAACTTTGGGATGTCATCGTCAATACAGTATAAAAGCATAATAAGAAATAATACATGTCTTACAAAGATCTAATACTCTAATGGCCAATAATCCAAAGATCTCTCATCTAATCATCATGTCACACCCCCGACCGGCAGCAGAAACACCGGGCAGTGTAAATTCATTCTTGTATCACAGTTATCAAATATATATTGAACAGTACAAAACAATTTTATAAACTACACACCTTTATTGATGATAGAAAGTTACATTATTCTTGTTTCCTAGTAATTATTACATAGTATCCGAAATATGGTACACGCTTTAATAGATATATGTTCGATTCGAACAGAAAGGATAATAGTAAAACTTCTCCTATTCGAGAAATTCAGCTTATCAAGTTCCTGGAAACATATGTATTTTTAAAATACGTCAATATAAAGTTGGTGAGTCCACATGTTTTGACTACGAGTAAAATAGTAATTTTTCCATGTTCAAAAGTATAAAACATAGTTTAAAAGTGTCATTCTGACTCATACTTGTCTCCAACATATAGTATATATCTTAGGTATAATAGTTTACTTATTAAATAAGTTATATACCTAAAATCTTCATATACTTAAATCAAGGAAGGTTATTACGTATAAATCTTATTTCAATTCTATATGAGTACATATGCTAGGTATAATTTGTTTACTTAATGAATAAGTAGAATACCAACAAGTTCCTTGTACCTAGAGTATAAGTGTTTAGGAATGAATGCAAGAAATATACAAAAGTTTGAGGTTCACGATGTGAGCATAATGTATCACGGCGTGAGTATGCAAGAACGGGATCAAAGTTACGCAAATAAACAATGACAACATCATACTTTGATTCCTCACGACGTAAGCGTCCAATTCTTACAGCGTGAGAACGTAGATTGTTAAATATGATTAATGACAAATCTTATTTTTATCATGCGAGGAATGTGTCATGAAAAGTAGCTCCTGGCGTGAGCATAATAGGCTCACGATGTGAACACAAATCAGAGGCTTAAATTATTCTGATTAAGAACAGATCATTACGGATAAAATACCCCAAAACACTAACCCTACGATGCAATTTACATACTTAAACTCCCTAAGTGCTATTTTGAAAGGATTGAAGGGTCTGAACTTCAACTTGTTGCATTAAGGTAACACTTATACGTTTATAACATCAATTTCTTTGAAATTAAGGCTCTATGTAGTTTTTTTATTGAAAACCTAGATGGGTAATTTTTGTTCAATAGATGAAAGTCTTTTCTTTAATTGATATTACATACTTTGAATATAGCTTAATACAGTGTTTATGGACTTTATATGTTATTTGGAATTTGTGAGGAATTAAGCTCTAGGTTAAGGAAGAAGTGACTTAATGAGTTAAGTCCTTAATTGATTAGTTGTGATGTTTATGTATATAACACAGTTACAATGAACTTGATAAGGGAATTTATGTATAAATTCAAGTTGTATATGTAAAGATTCTTATTAATAATCAAGGATGGTATGGCCTTAATATTAAAGAGTGATATGAATGAGCATAAATGTGTGATTCATTGTGTTAATAATAAATGATTGTTTAATAGGGAAACAAGAGGAAGGTAAAAGCAAAGAAGTCTCAATTTCAAGTTATCATCCACACAAGCTGTAGGAGACAATGTGATTAAAAGTGCATTTTACTTACAAGTTTTTGAACAAATATTTTTTAGTTATATATATATATATATATATATATATATATATATATATATATATATATATATATATATATATATATATATATATATGATGTTTAGTTTTCAAGGTCTTGGTATATGATGGTGATAGAATTATTAGGAAAACTTGATCATAACTCGAAATGGAGTTAACATGATAAACTACGTTTAAAGTGAAATTTGAGAGTCTTGGAATGGAGACTAAAATGGAACATTGAATTGGTTAACAAGTTAAGCATTGGAGAAAGGGGAAAATGATGTTATGATGTTGATTTAACAACTTATATGAATTTTGGAAATTGAAAATTATATAAAGGGTTTATTTTGAAAATTCATTAACTTAATTATA
Organism: Lactuca sativa; assembly: GCF_002870075.4. NCBI lineage: Eukaryota > Viridiplantae > Streptophyta > Magnoliopsida > Asterales > Asteraceae > Lactuca > Lactuca sativa. The sequence continues at coordinate 20,649,201 of NC_056629.2, forward strand.
TGTTTCAAAATGCAAATTTTGTTTTTCGGATTAAAGAAAAGGATGTGAAGATCTTATGTAAACGGGGATAGAAAATGTAACACCGTAAATTTCAAAACAATTTTTCGTATTTTATAAAAACATAATTCATTCATTACTCATAAAAACATCATTGTTTGAAACTCAATTCATAACATATATCAATCCCAAGATCTCATAACATAAAAATCTCGTGTGTGTACTGATCAGGTCAGCGCCTTCCCGCGATCCTCACTAGTACCTGAAACACATAACACATAACACTGTAAGCACGAAGCTTAGTAAGTTCCCTAAAATACCATACATAACACATATTAGCCACTCGAGGCTATAACTCTGTGGGTCCGTGCACCCAAACTCTGTGAACACTCTGGTTCTATCTCTGTGAACCTTCCGGTTCTAACACTATAAACATACACAACATAAATCACATAGAATAATGCAGTGCAACACATAACACATACATAGCATACAAACACTGTATCACATAACTCTTATTACCTACTCAAGGTAAAGTATAGTGAGAAGACTCACCTCGGATATCTCAGTAAATCTCTGACTCGGTAAACATAGGTCTAGCTCCTGACTAATCACATGAAATAAATACTCTAATTAATACAACCCTCAGGGCTAGGCTAATCTCTCTCTCTCTCTCTATACATCCTCTAGGAAGGGTAAAAGACTATCCTACCCTTCCGATGACTCTAAGGTCCAAACATTGACTAACCCTAAAAGTCAACGGTCAACCTTGACCAAACTCGCCGAGTGCACAACTGTGACTCGGCGAGTCCACACGTGTTCTTCACTCTCTTAGTCCTCATTCAACTTACTGAGTCAACCTCAACTCTGCAAATCATCACCGATCATAATCTGTGAAATGTCCCGACCCAACTAGCCGAGTCCGGCTCCTGACTCGGCGAGTACCATCGTGCACTCTGTCCTTTACATTCCCTCTGACTCACCGAGTCACTTCCCCAACTCAATGAGTCACCAACTGTGTGATTATCGGGAAACCATCGTCCTACTCGGCGAGTCAGCTATTGGACTCGGCGAGTTCATGCCATGCTCAAGCTGAACTGACCTCCTGAGGTCAGATCCGCTCCTCTAAACCGTAGATCCAGCTTCCCAAAGCATTATAATCACGTAAAGCTAACATCTTGGTGCTCATGCAAAGGCTCAAAGGCCTTATTTGAAGATATGACCTCTAAAATGACATCCTAAGCTTATAACCCCCATTAACACTCATAAAGCTCAAGGGAAAAGGGTCTCTGGACCTCTTTGGGTCCAGATCTATAGCACCAACACGAGAAGGGACCAATTACACAATATAACCTTCCTCTAAAGGGGCTAAAAAGCCCTAACTCTAGGAATTACACCATAAACTGAAGAAGGGTCAAATGAATACCTCAAAATGAAGTCTCTGAGCCCTGGAATCACTGGATTAGCACCCTCTTCAGCCTCCTCTTGTCTTGGTCCTCTTTTATTTGCAAAAACACTAACAAATGATCAAGAAATGGCTCATTTCCTCTCACAATCGCTCTAGCTCACTTAGGGTTTCTCTCTGGGGTCTGGTAGCCGCAAATGACGACCATAAGGCCCTTTAAATAGGCCCCAAACCCGAGGAATTAGGGTTTCATTAAGCAGCATGGACTCGCCGAGTCCTCGGGGCGACTCGCCGAGTCCGACCATCAACCCGAATAATGATTCGCGTCTCTACTCGGCGAGTCTACGCACCAACTCGCCGAGTTCTTCCACAAAACTTGAAATACACCGAATAAATATAATACCTGAAATTCCGGATGTTACAATTCTCCCCCACTTGAATCAGACTTCGCCCTCGAAGTCTCATCCAAGTAATAGCTCCGGATACTGCTCACGCATCTCCCGCTCCGGTTCCCAAGTCAACTCGGATCCTCTCCGATGTTGCTACTAAACCTGCACCAGAGGCACCTCCTTGCTCCTCAGAACCTTGATCTTCCGATGCACAATCGCAACTAGTCTCTCCACGTAGTTCAGGCTCACATCCACCTGAATGTCCTCTAACGTCACTACCGCCGACTCGTCGGCTATACACTTCCTCAACTGAGACAAGTGGAAGGTATTATGAATCCGCTCCAACTCCGCAGGTAGCTCCAAGCGATACGCTACCCTGCCCACCCTCGCGATCACTCTGAATGGCCCAATATATCGGGGCCCTAGCTTGCCCCTCTTCCTGAATCGAATCACTCCTTTCCAAGGAGATACCTTTAGGAGAACATAATCACCGACTTGGAACTCAAGCTCAGATCGTCGCCTATCTGCATAACTCTTCTGGCGACTCTGAGCGGTCAACAATCTCTGCCTGACCCGCTGTATCTGCTCTGTCGTCTGAAGTACAATCTCCGTGCTACCCATCACTCGTTGCCCTACCTCTCCCCAACAAATGGGAGTCCGACACCTCCTCCCATACAACAGCTCAAAGGGCGGCATACCAATGCTCGAATGACGGTTGTTGTTGTAGGAGAACTCCGCTAAGGGCAAATACGTGTCCCAACTTCCGCCAAAATCCAACACACATGCTCGGAGCATGTCCTCGAGCGTCTGAATCGTCCGCTCGCTCTGACCGTCAGTCTGTGGATGGTATGCGGTACTAAAATGCAGCCTCGTACCCAACTCCTCATGGAATTTCTTACAAAATCAGGAAGTGAAACGCACATCTCGATCTGACACAATCGAGATCGGCACCCCATGCCACGATACCACCTCTCTCACATATAACTCTGCTAACTTCTCCACAGAAGAAATCTCACTAATGGAGAGAAAGTGAGCGCTCTTTGTTAAGCGGTCTCTTATCACCCAAATCGCATCGACACCCCTCGTCGTTCTCGGCAATTTGGTGATAAAATCCATGGATATCTGCTCCCATTTCCACTCTGGGACTTCCAGTGGCTGCAACTTACCATGCGGTCTCTGATGTTCGGCCTTAACCCTACGAAAGGTTAGGCACCTCTCAACAAACCACGCTACATCTCTCTTCATACAGGGCCACCAATACTCCCTTTTAAGATCCAGAAACATCTTAGTGGCCCCGGGATGGATCGAGAATCTTGATCTATGCGCCTCCTCCATCAAGATGGTACGCGTTCCTCCAACAAACGGTACCCAAATCCGACCCTGGAAGGTCATAAGCCCTCTGCTATCGGTCACGAACTCTGACACCTTCCCGATAACTCGCTCTCTCTTACGGTTCTCCGGTCTCACTGCCTCAGCCTGAGCCCCTCTGATGGTGTCCAACACCGGAGTCATCACCGTCAACCTCATACGAATATCCCGAATCGGGGCGCTCTCTGCCCTACGACTCAGGGCGTCGACTACCACATTAGCCTTGCTTGGGTGGTACAGGATCTCGCAATCATAATCCTTTACTACATCCAACCATCTCCTCTGACGCATGTTCAGGTTTGGCTGATCCATCAAATACTTCAAACTCTTGTGGTCCGCGTATATCGTACACCGAACCCTATACAGATAATGGCGCCAAATCTTGAGGGCGAACACCACAGCCCCCAACTATAGATCATGGGTGGGTTACCATGCCTCATGGGGCTTCAGCTACCTCGATGCGTACGCGATCACATGCCCTCTCTGCATCAACACCGTGCCCAACCCAGATATTGATGCGTCACAATACACCACGAAGTCCTCCATTCCCTCTGGAAGAGCCAACATCGGGGCTTCGCACAATCTCTGGCGAAGAGTTTCAATGAGGCCTGCTGCTCTGGGCCCCATCTGAACACCACACCCTTCCGGGTCAACCTGGTGAGAGGAACAGCAATCTTGGAGAAATCCCTGATGAACCTCCGATAATAGCCGACCAACCCTAGAAAACTCCTGATCTCGGAAGGAGATTTCGGCACCTCCCAACTCATCACCGCCTCGATCTTGGCCGGATCAACCAAAATCCCCTTTTGGTTAACGAGGTGACCAAGGAACTGCACCTCTCGTAACCAAAAATCGCACTTGGAGAATTTGGCATAAAGCCTCTCCGATCTCAGCACACTGAGGATTTCTCGCAAATGCTAATCATGCTGCTCCCTGGATCTCGAATATACCAAAATGTCGTCAATGAACACAATCACTGATCGATCTAGCATCGGTCTGCATACCCTGTTCATAAGATCCATGAACGCTGCATGCGCATTGGTGAGCCCGAATGGCATCACCACGAACTCGTAATGCCCATAACGAGTCCTGGATGCGGTCTTCTGGATATCCTCCTCGCACACCATCATCTGATGATATCCAGATCTCATAACAATCTTGGAAAACCAAGATGCTCCCTGCAGCTGATCGAACAAATCGTCAATCCTCGGCAAAGGATAACGGTTCTTGACCATTAACTTGTTCAGCTCTCGATAATCTATGCACATTCGGTGCGAACCATCCTTTTTCTTCACAAAAAGGATCGGTGCTCCCCACGACGAGCTGCTCGGCCGTATAAACCCCTTCCCCAACAGCTCCTGAAGCTGCGAAGATAACTCTTGCATCTCTGGAGGTGCAAGGCGATAGGGCGCCTTGGCAATAGGTGCTGCCCCTGGAATCAAATCAATGCGAAACTCAACCTGCCTCTCGGGAGTCACACCCAGTAACTCCTCGGGAAAGACATCCGAGAATTCACGCACAATCGGAACCTCCTCAACCATACTTATTCTCTCTGCATCAACTCTCGTATCTATCACATACGCTACAAAACCACTACAGCCTTGCTGTAGACTCTGCCTCGCTCTAGCAGTCGAACAAAACGCTGAATCGGGACGGGTACCCTCGTCGTACACCGTAAGAACTCCCCCACTTGGGTCTCGTATAGTCACCAGCTGCCGCTCGCAGTCGATAACTGCTCCAAATCTGCTCAACCAATCCATGCCTACGATGACACAGACGTCCCCCCATCACAATCGGGACCAAATCAATAGGAAACTCTACACCGAAAATCTTGAGTACACATCCTCGAATCACCTCCGTGGCATACACTGCTCTCTCGTCGGCGATGGAGACTCTCAGAGGTCGACTCAACGCCTCTCGACTAATACTGATGTGCTGATTAAAGCCAACGATATAAAAGATCGACTTGCACCCGAGTCAAATAACACCAAAGAAGGTACAAAACTCACAAGAAAAGTACCTACGCAAAACATAATATAAGCACAAAATCTCTGACATTAAAATAAATACATGAAAGAATACATACCAGCCACGACATCGGGCGCTGCGCGGACCTCTTCCGCAGTCCACTGGAAGGCTCTCCCCCGAGCCTTTGGCGTCTCGGTCTTCACCAGCCGACTATCAGAAGCTCTAATAGCATTAGGGGCAGACCCCTGAGAAGCTCCCTGTGCCGACCCTCACAGCAGCGGACACTCGGCCTTCCGGTGTCCGGTCTGGTTGTAGTGGAAACACACTGCAAACCCCTTGGGGTAGTCCTTGGCCATATGCCCCTCCTTGCCACACTTGTAGCAAGATCCAACTCTACAAACTCCATCATGACTCTTGCCTCACTTTCCACAAGTGCGGCCCTTCTGGCTCCCTGCTCCGGGATCATTGGGCTTGGCCCGCTTGGCTGGCGGCTGAGACTGTGCCGGTCGCCGATTCCTCCCCTGAGACTCCGCCTCCTCCCTAGCCTGAGTCTCTAGCTCGATCTCCCTCTTACGGGCATTTGCCTGAAGCTTGGCAAATGTCCGGTATGAGGAGTTCGCCATGAACTCCTTAATATCTCTCCTCAAAATACTCAGATAATGGCTCATACGTGCCTGCTCAGTAGATACGTGTTCAGGGCAGAACATCGCCCTCTCATGAAACATCCTGGTAATAACCGTAACAGACTCCGTACTCTGCTTGAGGGTCAAAAACTCATGTGCCAACTAATCCCGTTCCACCGGGGGAACGTACTCATCACAAAACATGGCGGTGAACCTCTCCCAGGTCACCGCAGCAAGCTCTGCTGGAGAATAATGTGCTGTCGTGAACTTCCACCAGTCCTTCGCCCCCAGGCGAAGCTGGTTTAGCGCAAATCAAACCCTCAAGTGCTCCGGGCACGAGCTTGTATAGAAACACCCCTCAATGTCAGATACCCATCTCATCGCTGCAATCGGATCCCGCGTCCCATCAAACTCTGGTGGCTTCGTGTTGCTGAACTCCCTGAACAACAACAAGTCACCTCCCTGCGGCCTAGCAACAGCGACGGCTGCGGTGGCCGCTGCAATAGTAGCCTCAGAAAAAGCGGCATAACGCTCGTCAAAAGTTTCAATCAGCATGGTCTTAATAGACCCAAACATCTCTGGTATCTCTGCCCCGATGGCCGCAGCCACCTCCTCATGGATGATTCGGCGGATCTCCTCATCACTAGACCCGCTGCTCTCTGGCGCATGACGTGTCCTCACCATGATTTACCTCTGAAATAAAACATACGATATATTAGAAACTCACTCAAGCATACTCACACTCGAAAACTCATCCCTCCTTGATCCCTGTCATCCCAAAGATTCTTACTTGAACTGTACACCGCCCCGGTGTTTTTGGTAGTACAGGCCCAATACTACCGTCCACACCGTATCAGTATACACCCCAAGTCCTCCTCCTAGGATCCCAAATCCCAAGTACTCTATTATGCATAATCCACTCTCTAACAGATCTCTCATAAGCTCCTTACTGCTACCTACTCACTCTCCAGCATTTCATAGCAGCTCACCCCCCTAGGCTAAGGCATCACAAATCAGGCCACTCAAGTCCTAATAGGAATACCTAGCCCAATCTAGCACGAGAATACATCATATCAATCTTATAAACATATAACATAAGGGTATTTTGGGAAATCACCATTCGGGCGCTGACTGATCGTACACACGACTCTGCTCTGTGTTTTCCAAAAATCTTTTACTCTTTTTAGAAAACTTGGTTCTCTTTTGAAAATATTTCTCAAATCCTCAGTTTGAGTTCAAATACGCCCGAAGGTGTACTCGAATCCCTCAAACCGAGGCTCTAATACCAAGTTGTAACACCGTAAATTTCAAAACAACTTTTCGCATTTTATAAAAACATAATTCATTCATTACTCATAAAAACATCATTGTTTGAAACTCAATTCATAACATATATCAATCCCAAGATCTCATAACATAAAAATCCCGTGTGTGTACTGATCAGGTCGGCGCCTTCCCGCGATCCTCACTAGTACCTGAAACACATAACACATAACACTGTAAGCATGAAGCTTAGTGAGGTTCTATCTCTGTGAACCTTCCCGTTCTAACTCTGTAAACATACACAACATAAATCACATAGAATAATGCAGTGCAACACATAACACATATATAGCATACAAACACTGTATCACATAACTCTGATTACCTACTCAAGGTAAAGTATAGTGAGAAGACTTACCTCGGATATCTCAGTAAATCTCTGACTCGGTAAACCCTGGTCTAGCTCCTGACTAATCACATGAAATAAATACTCTAATTAATACAACCCTTAGGGCTAGGCTAATCTCTCTCTCTCTCTCTCTATACATCCTCTAGGAAGGGTAAAAGACTATCCTACCCTTCCGATGAATCTAAGGTCCAAAAATTGACTAACCCTAAAAGTCAACGAAGTCAACGGTCAACCTTGACCAAACTCGCCGAGTGCACAACTATGACTCGGCGAGTCCACATGTGTTCTTCACTCTCCTAGTCCTCATTCGACTTACTGAGTCAACCTCAACTCTACAAATCATCACCGATCACAATCTGTGAAATGTCCCGACCCAACTCGCCGAGTCCGGCTCCTGACTCGGCGAGTACCATCGTGCACTCTGTCCTCTAGATTCCCTCTGACTCACCGAGTCACTTCCCCAACTTAGTGAGTCACCAACTATGTGATTATCGGGAAAACCCTCGTGCTACTCGGCGAGTCGGCTATTGGAATCGGCGAGTTCATGCCATGCTCAAGCTGAACCGACCTCCTGAGGTCAGATCCACTCCTCTAAACCATAGATCCAGCTTCCCAAAGCATTATAATCACGTAAAGCTAACATCTTGGTGCTCATGCAAAGGCTCAGAGGCCTTATTTGAAGATATGACCTCTAAAATGACATCCTAAGCTTATAACCCCCATTAACACTCATAAAGCTCAAGGGAAAAGGGCCTCTGGACCTCTTTGGGTCCAGATCTGCAGCACCAACACGAAAAGGGACCAATTACACAATATAACCTTCCTCTAAAGGGGCTAAAAAGCCCTAACTCTAGGAATTACACCATAAACTGAAGAAGGGTCGAATGAATACCTTAAAATGAAGTCTCTGAGCCCTGAAATCACTGGATTAGCACCCTCTTCAGCCTCTGCTTGTCTTGGTCCTCTTCTATTTGCAAAAACAGTAACAAATGATCAAGAAATGGCTCCTTTCCTCTCACAATCGCTCTAGCTCACTTAGGGTTTCTCTCTGGGGTCTGGTAGCCGAAAATGATGGCCATAAGGCCCTTTAAATAGGCCCCAAACCCGAGGAATTAGGGTTTCATTAAATAGCATGGACTCACCGAGTCCTCGGGGCGACTCGCCGAGTCCGGCCATCCACCCGGATAATGATTCGCGTCTCTACTCGGCGAGTCTACGCACCAACTCGCCGAGTTCTTCCACAAAACTTGAAATACAACGAATAAATATAATACCTGAAATTCTGGATGTTACAGAAAATATTTCTATTTTTTTACTAAACTTTTATGTAGAAACATTATGTAGTTATACTTTCTTGTAAACCTTTAGTCATGTTGGTTATTTTTCATTTGTATATTAAGTATGACCTTGTTTTGGATAATATATATATATATATATATATATATATATATACATATATATATAATACAAAAATATTTTGGGATAAAAAGATGGTTGTTATAATAAATAAACCTGGAACGTACGCCTATGTTATTTATTGTCGGGTAGGTGAACAACCAACCTTAAGCAAGGAGTTTGACAGACTATAATGGTTGAAAGTTTTAGAGATTGAAGGATGTTCTCAAGATTCGTTGCAGAAACTTAGGTGTTGTTTGTTTTTTCGAAGAGAAAATCCATAAAGTCTGCGGTCCATCTCTGCAATAGCAGAAGAGGTGGAACAAACGGCTACACCCTATAATAAGAAGCATGTTTGTTTTTTAACATCTGCAAACTGCTGCAGTAAGCTGAAATTTAAATAAACTAATTTTATAAAGTGAAAAGAGTTCTCAACACCAAAATTTTAATAATTCTAGTTTTAAAACATTAAAAGAATACTAAAAAGAGCATGTAAAAAATAAAATATACAAGACTTTTTAAAAAGAACTTAAAAATATATAAAAGAAGCTAACAATTTTATTTTAGAAAAAAACTAGTTGTAGAAAACATAAAAATAAAAATTAAGAAAGTATTGCAAACGATGTTCACAAAATTTGTAAAAAATTACATAAGTTAAAAACGATGCAACTGAAATTGAAAATATTATTAACCGAAATGGTAAAAAAAATTTAAAAATCAACACTTTTTTTTTAAAAAAATCTAGTTAAAAAATTTTATGGAAACTATAAAAAGAAATTGAATCAAATCCGTAAATAAAAGTTTAAAAAAATCAAAGCTTTTTAAAAAATAAATTATACCAAAATTCTAAAAAAACACTTGGAAAAAATAAAGCTGAAGAGCAAGTCAAGTGCTGCGCCACGCAGCATACGCGCAGAGGTTTTGTAGTCTGAATTCTTCCAAAAAACAAACTGTTGCGAGAGGTAAGGTGTTGCACGTGTGCTGCACCGCATATCACAAAGTGGTTTGAAGAGATTTTTTTAAGAAAACAAACAACACCTTAGTACCTTAGAAACCATGTATCAACCCCAAAACAACATATACATATTGAAAATACTTAAAAATCTGGGATAACATTTAGATTTTCCTAGTTTGCATAAACCCAAAGAAGAACAAAGGACTAATGGCTCCGCTACCGTCGTAACATAGAAAGCCATAGTTCTCCATCGACAATTCGGTAATCTCCAAAATTCTCCCTCTATCGTTTGAAATCCGCAAGATTTCAATTCACTCTCTATCATTTGAAATCAGTAGGATTTCAGTTCTCTCTCTATAATTGAAAATCTATAGCAAATATCGTAGAAGATGCTTTAAACAGGAAAGAGCGAGAAAGGCCTCTTCATGTAAAGGCTCTAACCCTAACCAACCACTCCAATATCACCACCCAAATTTGAGATACTAAGCTAGAAGCACTCAAACTCGAAAATATCGTAGAAGAAAACCTGTGAGGTATAGACAAATAGTTCAACCTCAAGGAAGACTGAACATGATATTTCATGAACCAAATTTAAATCCCAAAGTTTAGTGAAGTCAGGATTCTAGTCTTAAATGAAGCTCATAAATTAAGATATTCTATACATCCCGGATCAGATAAGATGTATCTTGATCTCAAGAAGCTTTATTGGTGGCCCAACATGAAGGCAGAGATTGCCATCAATGTTAGTAAATGTTTGACTTGCTCCAAAGTTAAAGCAAAGTACCAGAATTCATTAAGTCTACCACAACAACCGCCAATCCCAGAAAAAAAAGTTAAAACAAATAACCATGGACGTCATAATGAAGTTACCAAAAACTTCAAGCGGTCATGACACCATTTAAGTAGTGGTCAATTGTTTGACCAAGTCTACCCATTTCATAGGCATAAAAGAAACCGACAAGATGAGAAACTTACCAGGACCTATCTCAAGGAGATATTCAGGCTACATTGTGTGCTAATATCATCATCACGGACCGAGATATCAGACTTACTTCCATATTTTGACAATCATTACAAAGGTTCCTAAGAACCATACTTGAGATGTGTAAAGCATACCATCCTCAAATAGATGGACATAGAAAAAGAACAACACCAACTCTAGAAGATATATTACGTTCTTGGGTTATAGACTTCAGCAATTCATGGGATACGCACTCACCACTAGTTGAATTTCCATACAATAATAGTTATCACACTAGTTTAAAGGCTGTTCCATTCGAGGCCTTGTACGGACGTCGATGTCATTCTCTATTATGCTGGACAGAAGTTGGATATAACCAATTAACTAAAAAGCATGCTATATATACTCTACTCATTGGTACTAATATCATTCATGAAACAACAGAAAAGACTGTTCAGGTTAAGGAACTACTAAAGACCGCATGTAGTCGTCAGAAAATCTATGCTGACATGAGACATAGACCCTTAGAATTCAAAGCAAGAGACCGTGTCCTGCTAAAGGTCGCAGTATAGAACTGTGTCATTAGATTTTGGAAAACGAGGTCAACTAAATCCCCGTCACATCGGACCTTTTGAAATTCTAACAAGGATTGGTCTGATGGCTTACAAACTAAGGTTACCTAAAGAACTCGACAAAGTTCACGACACCTCCCACGTATGTAATTTCGAAAGTGTCTCTCTAATAAGAACCTTGTCTCTCCTCTCGATTAGATCCAATTCAACACTAAACTTCATTTCATGAAGGAACCAATAGAGATCATGGATCAAAAAATCAAAAGCCTCAAACAAATTTGAATAACAATAGTAAATACCTGACTGAACTCTAGTAAAGAACCAAAGTTTACTTGGAAACATGATGATCGAATGAAACAAAAGCATCCACAACTTTTCAACATTGCTCCCTCCACTACTAGAATGAAATACTCGTAGAAAGAATGATAGTGGAATGAAATATTCATGAACATAATAATTTCGGGACGAAATTCCCTTAACGGGTAGGTAATTTGACGTCCTGGAATTTAGGTCAAAGACTATGAATGGTCAAGTTCGCAATAAGTCTCTTGGTAATTTTACTCATTGAGTTTTAGTGCATCTAACATAAAATAAATGAATTATTTGAACTATCATAAGATATCATATGGTATCTTACTTCTAAATATGAAATCTAGCAAACAAATCAAATAGCTCAAACTACAACCTTAGGAATGCGTCTGAAAAATTGAAATTTCATATTCAGCCGTTGTGAGCAATATAAACACTCAAGTCTGGTAGAATATCTTTCCCAGATTTCCAAAAATATAACGAACATCCAAAACGAAGTTCGTATGCAAAAGATATGACCGTCTTAAGAATCCAAAACCAATATAATACTGATTTTCTTAAAACTGCTAAAACGATTTCTGTCTGTTGAGGGACTTGCACACCTCAAATGGAAATTTCGAAAACATTTTTGAACTCAGGTTATAGCCTAATATTAAATTCATATTTGAAATATTTTTATAAAAATATTTATAAAAGTTTAAAAAATCAGACGTTTTCAGATTATTAATCGCAAAATCTTAATATTTTGATTTTGACATAATTTCTATTATTGGTAATGTATTTCGGAAAAATATACGAATCTAAACCAATTGTGGTCGATTTTAACCATGGTAAAAACCCAACACTTAATAATTTCATGAACGACTATATATATTTGTATGTATATACCGGTATCGACATGTATCATGATCAATTACATGTGGTTGGTTAAATTGTCATAAACATGTGTGTATTTTAAATTTAACTAACCAAGGTTTAACAAATTTATAAAATTTATATTCCTAACGTACGAGTTTAAATTTATATATATGTATTATACAAGTTATATAACAAAGTTATATAACAAATTCATGATAAATAATAGTAGATTATAATTATTAAAAATGGTTTGTAACAATTTTAAGTATACATACATATGTATGCAAGAGGAAAACACCAATAATACATACAAAATCAAACAAATACACACAAATACATACCCAATTAAAACATACCTCAATGCACACACATCTACCTCTACCTCCTCTAATAAACAAAACCTTAATTGCCACGTGTCGATTTTTCTACACCAGTTTTGCCACATGGCATGTTCATATTCGCCTGCGTTTTCATTTCCCGCTTTTTTATACGCTCTGATTTTAGTCGGCGTATGCCAAAAAATCATCTGCTCTATTTGAATTTCATTTTAACTAGAGAAAAACCTCGCATTGTGGGATTAGGATTGGGAAAAGAAATAACATAAAAAGTTGAATTTATTAGCATAGATAGTAATCAATTTGTGTGAGATGGTGAGAAAATCGTATTTGTCAACAAATTTACGAAGTGAAAAATTACATTAGAAATAAACATTAGAACCAAAACATCTTTATATGTTATAAAGTTTTCTAACAGACCCTTGATTTTTCTTTTAAGACATCATTCTTCTTTACCCTTTGTTTGAAATCCTCATTGCACCTTGATGACATCACATGGTCAATTCTGAGATTTGATAAGCATGTTTCCAACCTGTAGTATAAAGCAACCAATAATAAAGATAGTAAGATTGATGAAAGGATTGTAATTTTAATATTGATAATATTATTGTCATGGAAAACTCATATACAACGAAATTACGAAACAAAGAAAGAAAACATGAATATCTAATTCAATCCCTTCTATACAGCAGTGGAAGGTGTAAAATGGTTGTACCGAATGACCATCATAAATATACTTGCTCTGTTTTGAAAACCTACATTGGTGCTAAAGCTAAAAGATCATGTAAATGCAGGATTAAAAGTTCACCAACTTTCCTGAGAAGCAACAAAAACTAATAATACAATAGTGCTCCTGAAAAAAAAAAAAAACTTTCAAACGTTAGTTTGACTTTCAAAAATCATAAAATCTAAAATTTAACAAACTTGCATGCATCATGTACCATTCTTCAAAGTCATCAAACAATTCCAATCGTTCAATCTCATCAAACAATTTCAATCGTTCAATCCTAATTAACTAAAAAAATAAGAAACCAAAAACCAAAAGCTTCTTAAATACATTCACAATTTAAACACCATTTTTTTTATAAATATAAAGATCAAAAAACCAAATACCATTGACGTTCTTGTGGATTAATGAAACTTGTATAAATCTTCAACATATTCCAAGTAACATCTCTCTAAAACTCATCATAACGACATACTTTCATTTATTTTTTAATTATTACAGTTTTTTCTTATTAAATAAAAATAAGATAAAGTAAAATTAAAAATCCATACCTGTCACCCGTGTTTAAGGATAACTTTTTCCCTATCATGCAATGTTGGTGTATCATAAATGCCCAATAGTCCACACCATCGACTCTTAAGAAAGATATACACATCAAGATAGTGGCAGAAGGGAAAAATGGTCATTTATTAACTCACGTTAACACAAATTATTCGGTCCAACAAAGAAAAAATCTTTATGTATACAACACTTGCTCCCTAGAGACATTTAAAGATTCAAATATGGACAAGAAAATAAAAGTGATTGTGAAAAGGGGTTGTTTTCTAATATTTTAAATGCAAGGGGTAGTTTTGGGGACTTTATTTCACCTATGATGAATCAAAGTCAAATCGGAAAATTATGATCGTCAATTGATTAAAGCTATGAAAAGTTAAATAATATGCATTTATATTAGCAATCAACAACTTATTTGGTCCTAGATGATTGGAAAATGAAAACCGTAATCACTGCCTATCAAATTACCAAAACTGGGTATTATAGCTTCAAGAATGAAATGAGTATTTTGGTGGTATATGAAAAGGAAATGATGGAAAATATATACAATAATTAATACATAGCATTAAAAAATTATATACATTATGTGCTTTTGTGCTCTTTTATAAAACTAAACGAATTCATTTTATGGTTTTGAGGTCTTCAATAAACTATACGACTATAGATGTCTTTGGAAAGTTGTTCGAAAAAATAAATAAAAAAGAACAGATAATTGAAGATTTCATGAAAATTTTAAGTTTTTAAAACTCTTTTAGGTCAAGACATTTTATCAAGCAGGTAATATGCATCCCAACTAAATATATATTATTGTTAAATTTGAAAACCATCTAAGCCCAGAAGAATCAATTTCATGAAACAAATATTCTAATAACTAGTTCATAGATTTGAAGTAATCATTCAAAAGGTATCCAATTGACAAACATACATAATTTAAGAAGTAATCAATCATAGAGTATCATTTGTAAACCATTTGTTATATGAAGGGTAGTTTGGTCTTCTAATGAAACACATATGAATATGGGAGTGGGTCGGTACCTGACAGGAGAAGACATCCAAATCTGTCGATTTGGAGTCTTTTTGTTCAACATATATGTTCCCACTTCCCAGATCAGCAAACTTCACAGTTAAAAGTTGGTTCTGTAAGATAAATTCAAAAACAAAATTTTATCATAAATAATTGATCAACACATTAGAGAGAATTAATTTATCATAGGAACAAATGAGAACAACATAAGGTAAGGCAGACGCACAAGATTTTACAAAATAAATCAAAACCTGAATCAATGGCAAATTCAATAGGATCAAATTAGAACACTCAAACTAAAAACCCTAGAGGCAATATCAATTTAGAAACAAATAAGACAAGCTGAAAACAATTAAGATAAGATGAAAGAAGAACCATAAGAAGTCGTTTGCTGGTGTGAAGGTTAAAAGCAGATGAGAGTCAGGAGTATGCCTGCGAACGTGGGCTGTCGTGGATACATATGAACAGGAAGAACACGACATTAGAATCAGGATAATTGAACACGGAACAATTTGAAGATGCCAGTGAATAAGTTTTTACCTTCAAAAGTAACGTTCGATTGAAAGTTGTAGCTTCAGTCTTGTAAAAAAAATAAATTAAAAAAAAAAAATAAAGAACACCATAATCTGTAGTTTGAATCATGAAAAAGTTGAAAAAACACAAAAATCATACTTTTGGTTTCCCCAAGCTGCAACTTAAAATATCGGAGGGTTGATTCTCGATTTCGCGGTTGTATGTGTCGCTGGAAGGACGATGCTTAAATGTCGATATTGTAAGAAGCTTCAATCGATTTAGAAGAACCACCAACCATTGAAGAACTTTGTAATTGATGTTGAATCGGATAAGGCGGAAACCTAAATCAAACATGAAAAAAGAAAATAGCAGGACCGGTGAAGATGGAAGTCCAAAGCAAACCCCAAATGGAAACAAAATCATACCTAAATCAAGAAAAAGTAGGACCGGTGAAGATGGAAGTCCAAAGCAAACCCCAAATGGAAACAAAATCATACCTAAATCAAGATGAGGGTTCGAAAATGGTGTCATAGGTGGGTAGCTAAAGAGGGAGGAGACTGAGTGTGGATGGACGGTGCAATGAAGAAACATGAATTGGGGTACAGAGGCGATGAAGTGAAAACAGAAGGAAAACCGGAGGTAAGAGTCGGTGAAATCAGCTGACTCAATAGAAGAACCGTGTAATACCAACACGGTATCTGTGGACTTCACACCATGTGTAATCCACTATCTCCGACGATCATGAGAAGAGCAAAAGAGAACACAGACGTAAAAGGTAGTCGGTGGAGAAATAAAATCAGATAAACCAAACAAAAAATTAAAAAAAAAAACTTAAAAAATTTCAACCGATCACAAAAAAAAGCTGTTCATCATGCAGTTTAAATTAGTATATAAATATAAATAAATTAGGCAAAAATCAAGATTCTAATCTTATCTATATTTAAAATTGATTATTAGATTTCGGTTCATATATACCTCCACGTATGATTTTTAATCTATCCATCATTTTCATTCACTATACCCATCTTCATGATAACCAAATATGTAAAAACGCATCAAGTTCAGGTTAGAAATAAATTTTCTTATTCTTAATGCTTACGCAGCTAATGAGAAATCATAGAGTAGAGACGGAGGTGACACATATGTGTCCATTGTCCACCCACCTTCTTTAAAACCATGAGGCATTTTGGTATCCATAAAAAAATTTACTCTGATTTTTGTAGGCTGTTAATCAACATGAAAGCTTCTTTTACAATTCATTGTGTATATTTTATTGATTATCAAGTTATTGCCATCGTTTTATTTGTCGGTTTTATGTAGTTTTCTAATTAGTTGTTAACTTTTGGTTGATTATGTGCAAATTTTATTCTCTACATTCATTTGTATTATTTATAAATCTATAACTACTCTGATTTCTCATATGTTTGATTTTATTCTCTACGTTCCTTGAAACGTTTGCCTAATTACTGCAATGAAAGTTTCTTACTTCAATTGGAAATTGTTAACCGTTTACCCTTTTTTGGCTTTTAACAATTGTAGTTTTTGTCATTACAATATATATATATATATATATATATATATATATATATATATATATATATATATATATATATATATATATATATATATATATATATATATATATATATATATATATAGTGAGGTTGCCAAAATTCACAGATTCGTGACTTTTTAAATATAGCTTAATACATTGTTTATGGACTTTATATGCTATTTGGAATTTGTGAGGAATTGAGTTCTAGGTTAAGGAAGAAGTGACTTAATGAGTTAAGTCCTTAATTGATTAGTTGTGATGTTTATGAATATAAGACAGTTACAATGAACTTATAAGGGAATTTATGAATAAATTCAAGTTGTATATGTAAAGATTCTTATTAATAATCAAAGATGGTATGACCTTAATAGAAAAGAGTGATATGAATGAGCATAAATGTGTGATTCATTGTGTTAACCATAAATAATTGTTGAATAGGGAAACAAGAGGAAGGTAAAAGCAAAGAAGTCTCAACTTCAAGTTATCATCCACACAAGCTATAGGAGACAAGGTGAGTAAAAATGCATTTTACTTACAAGTTTTTGAACTAATATGTTATATATATATATATATATATATATATATATATATATATATATATATATATATATATATATATATGATGTTTAGTTATCAAGATCTTGGTATATGATGGTGATAG
This sequence comes from Lactuca sativa, assembly GCF_002870075.4. Lineage (NCBI taxonomy): Eukaryota > Viridiplantae > Streptophyta > Magnoliopsida > Asterales > Asteraceae > Lactuca > Lactuca sativa. The sequence goes on from NC_056629.2 coordinate 20,667,043, forward strand.
AATTATTAGGAAAACTTGATCATAACTCGGGATAGAGTTAACATGATAAACTATGTTTGAAGTGAAATTTGAGAGTCTTGGAATGGAGACTAAAATGGGAATATGGAATTAGTTAACAAGTTAAACATTGGAGAAAGGGGCAAATGATGTTATGATGTTGATTTAACAACTTATATGGATTTTGGAATTTGAAAAATTATATAAGGGTTTGTTTTGGAAATTCATTAACTTAATTACGTGTTTCAAAATGCAAATTTTATTTTTAGGATCAAAGAAAAGGAAGTGAAGATCTTATGTAAACGGGAACAAAAAATATTTCTTTTTTTTTACTAAACTTTTGTGTAGAAACGTTATGTAAGTTATACTTTCTTGTAAACCTTTAGTCATGTTGGTTACTTTTCGTTTGTATATTAAGTATGACCTTGTTTTGGATAATATATATATATATATATATATATATATATATATATATATATATATATATATATATAATACAAAAATATTTTGGGATAAAAAGATAGTTATTATAACAAATAAACCTGGAACGTACGCCTATATTATTTATGGTCGGGCTGGTGAACAACCAACCTTAAGCAAGGAGTTTGACAGACTACAATGGCTGAAAGTTTTAGAGATTGAAAGATATTCTCAAGATTCGGTGCAGAAACTTAGGTGCTGTTTGTTTTTTCGAAGAGAAAATTTATAAAGTCTGCGGACCACCTCTGCAATCCTCTGTAGCGCAAGAGGTGGAACAAACGGTTGCACCCTGTAATAAGAAGTATGTTTGTTTTTTGGCATCTGCAGACTGCTGCAGTAAGTTGAAATTTAAATAAACTAATTTTATAAAGTGAAAATAATTCTCAAAACCAAAATTTTAATAATTGTAGTCTTCAAACATTAAAAGAATACTAAAAAGAACATGTAAAAAACAAAAATATAAAACTTTTTAAAAACAACTTAAAAAGATATAAAAGAAATTAACAGTTTTATTTTAGAAAAAAATTAGTTGTAGAAAACATAAAAATTAAAATTAAGAAAGTATTGCAAACGATGTTTACAAAATTCGTAAAAAATTACATGCGTTAAAAAAGATGCAGCTGAAACTGAAAATATTATTAACAGAAACGGTAAATAAATTAAAAAAATCAAAGGTTTTTTTTTTTTTTAAAAATCAAGTTAAAAAAATTTATGGAAACTACAAAAAGAAATAGTATCAAATCCGTAAATAAAAGTTCAAAAAAATCAAAGCTTTTTAAAAGAATAAGTTATACCAAAATTCTAAAAAAAAACACTTGGAAAAAATAAAGCTGAAGTGGTTTGAAGAGGCAAGTCAAGTGCTACGCCAAGTAGCACACGCGCAGAGGTTTTGTAGTCTGAATCTTTCCAAAAAAACAAACTGACGCGAGAGGTAAAGTGTTGCGCGTGTGCTGCGCCGCACAACACAAAGTGGTTTGAAGAGGTTTTTTAAAAATAAACAAACAGCACCTTAGTACCTTAGAAACCCTATATCAACCCCAAAACAACATATACCTATTGAAAATACTTAAAAATCTGGGATAACGTTTAGATTTTCCTAGTTTGCGTAAACCCAAAGAAGAACAAAGAACCAATGGCTTCGCTACCGTCGTAACATAGAAAGCCATAGTTCTCCATCGATCATTCGGTAATCTCCAAACTTCTCCCGCTATCGTTTGAAATCGGTAGGATTTCAATTGTCTCTCTATCGTTTGAAATCAATAGGATTTTAGTTCTCTCTCTATAAATTGAAAATCTATAGGATTTCTGGAACTGATCATGTAACGCTTGGTCCATGTATTATTTACTTTTCAATTTTAGAGTTTTGGACTGGAACTCGACGCGTTGGGAAGCTCCAACTCGTCGTGTAGGAATTCTTTTGGACGCGGGTTTAAAGGCTCAACTCGATGAGTTGGGGAGCCCCAACTCGACGAGTAGATGTTGGAAAGGAAAACCCTAATTTTTAGGGTTTGCACCCTATTTAAAGGCCTTAAACCTGTTTTCTAGCCTCCCTCATCACCCTCCTTTGTCCAGAGAAACCCTAGCTCGTGCTTTTCTTATCATTATGAGTGTGTGAGAGCTTAAAGAGTGCATTCTTGGTGTTCGTTTGAGGAGGCTTGAAGGAAGAAGTGCATAGCTGAAGGAAGAGGTTTTAGATATGGTGTCTTCACTGTTGAGGCGTTCATATTGAGGTATAAAGTTGATAGTTTTGGATTAGTGTCTAAGCCCATAACTATATTTGGTAAGTACTTGACCAGTTTATGCATGGTCCTTTTGGGTTGCCTTCACCAGAGCAACATGATAGGATGATTTATAAATAAAGAGGTTATTATGATTTATTAATATATTATATGATTAATATATTAAAGGAGAAATCATATAGTTTAATTAATATTAGACAAGAATTAATTAAGAATTAATTTTGTGGCTAAAAGAGATTAATTAAATAAAGGGGACTAGAACTGTCAATTGTGTGATAGTTTGTTTTGGGTTGTGGATCCTTATGGATCATGGGGTGGAAGAAATTAAGGTGTATGGACTCCTTGAATTCGTCCAAGCCCTAATCTAGAAGGATCCTTGGACTGCTTAAGGTCTAAGTAATCCAATTAGGGTTTCAGGTTGTAACCCTAGCAACTCTAGTATTTAAAGGACCCAGGGGCTACCAGAAACCCTAAGGAGTTCCTAGAGCCGATTTTGTGTCCTTAACCTCTCTCCATATCATCCTCTTGCTTGTTGGTGTTTGTAAGCCATTAGAGGAGTGACAATTATGACTCTAAGCTCCAAGGATAAAAAGATTCAAGCTTCCAAGAAAGAGGTAATCGTCTGGATCTCTTTTAGATTGTCAATTTCAAATTATATATCATAGATCTAGGGTTTGCAAGTCTTGGATGAAAAGCATGTTTATTAGAGAAATCTAGATCCAAGCATTAGGGTTTGTATGTGCACACAGGAATGTTCTTATGGCTCAAACTCATCAGTGGTATCAGAGCCTAGGCTTGGCTTCTCTTAAATTGATGCTTTGTGTTTTGATTCTTTCTAAAAATCGATTTTTCTTGCTCTCTGTCTCATGAACTCAGCGATTCCCATTGTGGACTCGACGAGTAGGATGAACTTGATGAGTCTATATGGGGACTCGGCGAGTTGGAGCATCAGATAGAGGGAATTTCGGGATTTCTTGCTGTTCTGGTTAAGGATAATTACCTAAATTGTTTTAGCCTAATAAAATCCAAATTTTATTACCTTTTTATCAATATCCTCATCAGAACAAAAGATAATTACCAATTGTTTAAATAATGATTTCCTTATTTGATAATACTTGATTATTTAAATTATTTGTTGAATTATCTTGCATGTAATATTGACTAGGTCAAATTTAGATAATTGTTAAATTAAATGCTTAATTGAAAACTATTTTCTATTTGATCTTTGTGTTTTGAAAAAGTTCAAAACTTGCCCTCAAGTTTTGAAATTTAAATTTTATGATTAAAATGTTTAATTTGAACTATTTAAATTTGAAACCCTAGAATTTTAGAAGTCTAAAATTCAACCTTATACTTAACAATATTATAAGATTAATATATGTATATATGTATAACTTAAATTCTACTCTTACCGTTAGTAGACCTCATTCACGAAGCCGATCTTTAAGGGGGGTATAAGGTTATGACCTATAAAATGGCCATTTAATGGGTGTCCACTCTCACCCACCGCTTCCTTGATTTTTGGAGGGTCGTTAGCCGAAAGGGTAGCATAGGGCAACCCTTTCTCATTAATAAGTATAATGAATCTATATAAAGTAACTAAACGTTTTTTACAAAATTCCCAATCTTAGTTACTTTAGGAAAAGTGAATTGATGCAATCCCATGAAATTACACTTTGTACTCTTGCTAAGAAGTTAGTGGAGCGTGTCTGGTTAACCGAGACACTAATTGGTTATAAGCAAAAGGTGGCAAAGGGTGAATCATTATTTTTCATAGTTCGATGGAGCGTGTGTGGTTAACCGGCACATCAAATAGGTGATTATAACAATGAGGGCACCATGTACATTTGCATGGTTATTCATACCCGCTTTGTGATCCTCGGCATCCCAGTCACAAACTTGAGGGGCATATAGAGATTGAAACATGCCATTGAAGAGTTAAATGAATCTAGGAGTTTTCAATGCATTTAAAACTTAATCTTCTTTTTGTTTTTCATGACGGAGAATTAGTGAATCGTCATTCACCTACCTTCAAGTTATTTGCATATTAGATTACGGCATCCCTTTTCTAATATGTAAATAATGTTGTTGGATCCTAGCCCTAATTTCTCATTTTGGGTGTGTTATTAGGGATTCATTTCTAATAAAACTTTGTTCTTTTCTTCAGATGTCGAACTCAAACAACAACAACGCTTCAGGCTCAACCTCATCTGACTCGTTCTCACTCATGAAGTTGTGTGGGAGAGTGATCTTTGACGGGTCCAATTTCAATGATTGGATCTGTAACATCCGAATGATCACTCGTTACGAGGACAAAGAGTATGTCCTTGATAAGGAGTTGAAGGAGGTGAACATCAACACTGCTATTCCCAAAGAAATCGCTGCCTTTGAGGCCCATGAGCATGATGCCACGAAAGTCCATTGCATCATGCTGGCGACCATTACTGTTGAACTACAAAAGTCCTACGATCCTACAAGGACTACTATACCTACAAGATGCATCAAGACTTGGTAGACCGGTACCACAAAAGTGCGAGGCAAGAAAGGTATAGGATCATCACTTCGATGATCACTGCCAAAATGGGTAATGGAGAGTCCCTTACCGCTCATCTGCAAAAGATGCAGAGATATATCGATCGCCTGCTGAAGTTAAATGTTAACTTCGATGAAGAGCTGGGAATTGACATTATCCTTCACTCCTTGCCTCCCTGCTACAACCAGTTTGGCATGACCTACCATATGAATAAGGAAGAGGTCACCATTAGCAAGCTTCAAGGATTGATTAGGACTGCTGAGAGCAATCTCAAGGATAAGTCTGTTGCATCAACTCCCACTCCAACCGCTGCTCCTGTTTTGGCCATTGGGCAAGGGTGGGGCAAGAAAAGGAAGGCTCCTTCAAAGAGCCACCACAAGGGAAAATCCTAAGATGGTACCTCTTCTAGTGGAAACAAAGTTGGTTCTCCTAAGCCCAACTCTAACCCGAAGGAGGCAGAGCATCACCACTGCCACAAGATAGGGCATTGTAAGAGAAGCTGCTCGGAATATCTGCAAGCCATCAAGGATTGGAAGATCAAGCCATCTTTCAGGTATTTACACAATTAAATCTAATGATTCATCACATGCTATTTCTTTGGTTCTTGATACAGGATGTGGTTTTCACATATGTTGTGATTTGCAGGGACTAAGAAGAGATAGGGATGTGGAGCGTGGAAGGATAAATCTAATCATGGGGAACAGAAGATCGTCACCTATCACCAAGATTGGAGTGTATTCTCTAGCGCTTAGTAATGGATGAGGATTAGATTTAGATAATTGTTGTTATTCGCCAGATATGGCAAGAAACATCATTTCATTTCATGGTTTGTTTAGACAAGTATTTAGATATTCATTTGATAATGAGAAAGGTTCTATTTATGCTTATCTAAATGGTGTCTTATATTTCGAAGCGTTGCCTTGTAATGGAATTTATGAAACTGTGATGGTTGCAGATAACCTAGGAAATGATGTGTTGTGTGTGGATTCTTCCAATATTATGGATAAAGCATGCTTGTGGCATTGTCGTCTTGGACATGTCAACAAGAAACGCATAGCCCAACTCCAAAAGGATGGAGTGTTGGAGTCATTTGACCTTAGGGACGATGACGTGTGCAATTCTTGTTTACTTGGAAAGATGACCAAGTCACCCTTCACCGGCACTTGTGAAAGGGGTGAGGGTCTATTGGATCTCATACACACCGATGTATGTGGGCCCTTTAGACCCAACAAAAGGGATGCGAACCGCTTCTACGTGACTTTTACCGACGATTATAGTAGATATGGGTATATCTACTTAATCAAGCACAAGTCAGAAACATTTGAAAAGTTAAAGAGTTTAAACAAGAAGTGGAGAATCAATTGGGAAAGAAAATCAAGATACTTCGATCCGATCGAGGAGGAGAGTACCTAAGATGGTACCTCTTCTAGTGGAACCAAAGTTGGTTCTGCTAAGCCCAACTCTAACCCGAAGGAGGCAGAGCGTCACCACTACCACAAGATAGGGCATTGGAAGAGAAGCTGCCCAAAATATCTGCAGGCCATCAAGGATTGGAAGATCAATCCATCTTTCGCAGGTATTTACACAATTAAATCTAATGATTCATCACATGCTATTTCTTGGGTTCTTGATACAGGATGTGGTTTTCACATATGTTGTGATTTGTAGGGACTAAGAAGAGATAGGGATGTGGAGCGTGGAAGGATAAATCTAATCATGGGGAACAGAAGATCGTCGCCTATCACCAAGATTGGAGTGTATTCTCTAGCGCTTAGTAATGGATTAGGATTAGATTTAGATAATTGTTGCTATTCGCCAGATATGGCAAGAAACATCATTTCATTTCATGGTTTGTTTAGACAAGTATTTAGATATTCATTTGACAATGAGAAAGGTTCTATTTATGCTTATCTAAATGGTGTCTTATATTTCGAAGCATTGCCTTGTAATGGAATTTATGAAACTGTGATGGTTGCAGATAACCTAGGAAATGATGTGTTGTGTGTGGATTCTTCCAATATTATGGATAAAGCATACTTGTGGCATTGTCGTCTTGGACATGTCAACAAGAAACGGATAGCCCAACTCCAAAAGGATGGAGTGTTGGAGTCATTTGACCTTAGGGACGATGACGTGTGCGATTCTTGTTTACATGGAAAGATGACCAAGTCACCCTTCACCGGCACTTGTGAAAAGGGTGAGGGTCTATTGGATCTCATACACACTGATGTATGTGGGCCCTTTAGACCCAACAAAAGGGATGCGAACCGCTTCTACGTGACTTTTACCGACGATTATAGTAGATATGGGTATATCTACTTAATCAAGCACAAGTCAGAAACATTTGAAAAGTTAAAGAGTTTAAACAAGAAGTGGAGAATCAATTGGGAAAGAAAATCAAGATACTTCGATCCGATCGAGGAGGAGAGTACCTAAGATGGTACCTCTTCTAGTGGAACCAAAGTTGGTTCTGCTAAGCCCAACTCTAACCCGAATGAGGCAGAGCGTCACCACTGCCACAAGATAGGGCATTGGAAGAGAAGCTGCCCGAAATATCTGCAAGCCATCAAGGATTGGAAGATCAAGCCATCTTTTGCAGGTATTTACACAATTAAATCTAATGATTCATCACATGCTATTTCTTGGGTTCTTGATACTGGATGTGGTTTTCACATATGTTGTGATTTGTGGGGACTAAGAAGAGATAGGGATGTGGAGCGTGGAAGGATAAATCTAATCATGGGGAACAGAAGATCGTCGCCTATCACCAAGATTGGAATGTATTCTCTAGCGCTTAGTAATGGATTAGGATTAGATGTAGATAATTGTTGCTATTCGCCAGATATGGCAAGAAACATCATTTCATTTCATGGTTTGTTTAGACAAGTATTTAGATATTCATTTGATAACGAGAAAGGTTCTATTTATGCTTATCTAAATGGTGTCTTATATTTCGAAGCATTGCCTTGTAATGGAATTTATGAAACTGTGATGGTTGCAGATAACCTAGGAAATGATGTGTTGTGTGTGGATTCTTCCAATATTATGGATAAAGCATGCTTGTTGCATTGTCGTCTTGGACATGTCAACAAGAAACACATAGCCCAACTCCAAAAGGATGGAGTGTTGGAGTCATTTGACCTTAGGGACGATGACGTGTGCGATTCTTGTTTACATGGAAAGATGACCAAGTCACCTTCACCGGCACTTGTGAAAGGGGTGAGGGTCTATTGGATCTCATACACACCGATGTATGTGGGCCCTTTAGACCCAACAAAAGGGATGCGAACCGCTTCTACGTGACTTTTACCGACGATTATAGTAGATATGGGTATATCTACTTAATCAAGCACAAGTCAGAAACATTTGAAAAGTTAAAGAGTTTAAACAAGAAGTGGAGAATCAATTGGGAAAGAAAATCAAGATACTTCGATTCGATCGAGGAGGAGAGTACCTAAGATGGTACCTCTTCTAGTGGAACCAAAGTTGGTTCTGCTAAGCCCAACTCTAACCCAAAGGAGGCAGAGCGTCACCACTGCCACAAGATAGGGCATTGGAAGAGAAGCCGCCCGAAATATCTGCAAGCCATCAAGGATTGGAAGATCAAGCCATCTTTTGCAGGTATTTACACAATTAAATCTAATGATTCATCACATGCTATTTCTTGGGTTCTTGATACAGGATGTGGTTTTCACATATGTTGTGATTTGCAGGGACTAAGAAGAGATAGGGATGTGGAGCGTGGAAGGATAAATCTAATCATGGGGAACAGAAGATCGTCGCCTATCACCAAGATTGGAATGTATTCTCTAGCGCTTAGTAATGGATTAGGATTAGATGTAGATAATTGTTGCTATTCGCCAGATATGGCAAGAAACATCATTTCATTTCATGGTTTGTTTAGACAAGTATTTAGATATTCATTTTATAACGAGAAAGGTTCTATTTATGCTTATTTAAATGGTGTCTTATATTTCGAAGCATTGCCTTGTAATGGAATTTATGAAACTGTGATGGTTGCAGATAACCTAGGAAATGATGTGTTGTGTGTGGATTCTTCCACTATTATGGATAAAGCATGCTTGTGGCATTGTCGTGTTGGACATGTCAACAAGAAACGCATAGCCCAACTCCAAAAGGATGGAGTGTTGGAGTCATTTGACCTTAGGGACGATGACGTGTGCGATTCTTGTTTACATGGAAAGATGACCAAGTCACCCGTCACTGGCACTTGTGAAAGGGGTGAGGGTCTATTGGATCTCATACACATCGATGTATGTGGGCCCTTTAGACCCAACAAAAGGGATGCGAACCGTTTCTACGTGACTTTTACCGACGATTATAGTAGATATGGGTATATCTACTTAATCAAGCACAAGTCAGAAACATTTGAAAAGTTAAAGAGTTTAAACAAGAAGTGGAGAATCAATTGGGAAAGAAAATCAAGATGCTTCGATCCGATCGAGGAGGAGAGTAGCTAAGATGGTACCTCTTCTAGTGGAACCAAAGTTGGTTCTGCTAAGCCCAACTCTAACCCGAAGGAGGCAGAGCGTCACCACTGCCACAAGATAGGGCATTGGAAGAGAAGCTGCCCGGAATATCTGCAAGCCATCAAGGATTGGAAGATCAAGCCATCTTTCGCAGGTATTTACACAATTAAATCTAATGATTCATCACATGCTATTTCTTGGGTTCTTGATACAGGATGTGGTTTTCACATATGTTGTGATTTGCAGGGACTAAGAAGAGATAGGGATGTGGAGCGTGGAAGGATAAATCTAATCATGGGGAACAGAATATCATCGCCTATCACCAAGATTGGAGTGTATTCTCTAGCGCTTAGTAATGGATTAGGATTAGATGTAGATAATTGTTGCTATTCGCCAGATATGGCAAGAAACATCATTTCATTTCATGGTTTGTTTAGACAAGTATTTAGATATTCATTTGATAATGAGAAAGGTTCTATTTATGCTTATCTAAATGGTGTCTTATATTTCGAAGCATTGCCTTGTAATGGAATTTATTAAACTGTGATGGTTGCAGATAACCTAGGAAATGATGTGTTGTGTGTGGATTCTTCCAATATTATGGATAAAGCATGCTTGTGGCATTGTCGTCTTGGACATGTCAACAAGAAACGCATAACCCAACTCCAAAAGGATGGAGTGTTGGAGTCATTCGACCTTAGGGACGATGACGTGTGCGATTCTTGTTTACTTGGAAAGATGACCAAGTCACCCTTCACTGGCACTTGTGAAAGGGGTGAGGGTCTATTGGATCTCATACACACCGATGTATGTGGGCCCTTTAGACCCAACAAAATGGATGCGAACCGCTTCTACGTGACTTTTACCGACGATTATAGCAGATATGGGTATATCTACTTAATCAAGCACAAGTCATAAACCTTTGAAAAGTTCAAAGAGTTTAAACAAGAAGTGGAGAATCAATTGGGCAGGAAAATCAAGATACTTCGATCCGATCGAGGAGGAGAGTACCTAAGTCTTGAATTCCATGACTATGTTAGCGAATGCAGAATCGTTTCGCAATTGAAGCCACCTAGGACACTGCAGTTGAACGGCATGGTTGAAAGGCGTAATCGAACCTTGTTGGACAAGGTTCGCTTCATGATGAGTCGTGCTTCACTACATATCTCATTCTGGGGGTATGCCTTAGAGACTGTCGCCCATATCCTTAACTTAGTCCCTACGAAGAAGGTTGCCAGAAAACCTCACGAGATGTGGACATGGAAAGCTCCCTCGTTGGCACATATCAAGGTTTGGGGTTGTGAGGCTTTCTTAAGACGAGAGACTCATGACAAGCTCAAACCTCGTAGTGAGCAATGTATTTTCATTGGCTACCCGCAAAAGTCCTTTGGATATTTCTTCTATAGACCGAGTGACTGTGTTTTCTTCGTTGCAAGGAGAGGGGTTTTCCGAGAGCGAGAAATCATAAGCCAAGAGGACAGTGGGAGGCAAATCGATCTTGAAGAGATTCAAGTGCCGAGCGATGAAGCAACCTCTAACGTTGGCACTCAACCCGAGGAGGAAACTTCGGTTGAACCGATTGACAAGTCATTACCTCTTAGACGTTCTGAAAGAGTTAGAGTTTAACCCCAATTGTATGGTTTTCATATTACTACAGAAGTGGACACGTATATTAGTGATAGTACACTAATAAATTTGGACGAACCTAACAGCTATAAGGAAGCCATGGCAGACCCGGAGTCTGCAAAATGGAAAGAGGCGATGGACAATGAGATTCAGTCCATGTATGACAACAAAGTTTGGAATTTGGTTGACCATGTGCCCGGACGTAAGACGGTCAGGTGTAAGTGGATCTTCAAGAAGAAGACTGACGTGGATGGGATTGTGCACACATATAAAGTGCGATTGGTTGCGAAGGGTTTCACTCAAACTCCCGGATTTGACTACGATGAAACCTTCTCACCGGTTGCCAAGATAAAATCCATTAGGGTAATGCTGGTCATTGCTGCATTTCATGATTGTGAAATGTGGAAAATGGATGTCAAAACCGCTCTCCTTAATGGGAAGTAGGCTGAGGATGTTTACATGGCTCAGCCAAAGGGTTTTGTCAATGCGAAGCATCCAAATAGAGTGTGTAAGCTTAAGAAGTCCATTTATGGACTTAAGCAAGCGTCTCGCAGATGGAATCTTTGCTTCGATGAGAAAATCAAAGAGTTTGGGTTTATACGAAGCGAGGATGAATCGTGTGTATATGTCAAATACATTAAGTGTATAGTTAGCTTCCTCGTATTGTATGTCGATGACATACTACTCATAGGAAATGACATCCCGACACTGCAGGAGTTAAGTCTTGGCTCGGGAAGTGCTTCGCTATGAAGGACCTCGAAGAGGCTTCCTATATTTTGGGAATAAGGATAGTGAGAGACAGAAGTAAGAGACTAATAGGACTTAGTCAGAATACTTACTTGGACAAGGTACTAAAATGTTTTAGTATGGAGAATTCAAAGAAGGGAGAGTTACCTATACAAAGTAATACCAAGTTGAGTAAGACTCAGTGCCCGAGTACCGAAGTCGAGATAGCAGAAATGAGCCGAGTACCATACGCTTCCGTAGTTGGCTTGCTGATGTATGCTATGACTTGTACTCACCCTGATGTGGCCTTCGCTTTGAGTATGATCAGAAGATATCAAGGGAAACCTGGCAGAGCGCATTGGACTACAGTCAAGAACATTCTTAAGTACCTTCGGAGGACGAAGGAATGGTTTCTAGTCCTCGGAGGGAGTGATGACTTAAAGGTGCAAGGGTACAATGACGCCAGTTTTCAGACCAACAGAGACAACTACCGTTCGCAGTCGGGCTGGGTCTTTACCCTTAATTGAGGAACAGTGACTTGGAAAAGTTCCAAGCAGGAGACAATACCTGATTCAACGTGTGAATCAGAGTATATTGCAGCGAGCGAAGCATCAAAGGAGGCGATATGGTTGAAGAACTCCATTGGAGACCTTGGAGTTGTGCCTGCCATAAAGGAGCCTATAGAAATTTTCTATGATAATGAATGAGCGGTTGCCTTGACCAAGGAATCGAGGGATCATGATAGATCTTGACATATCGACATAAAATATCACTTTATTCGACATCGGGTAGAAGAAGGACTGCTCGTAGTGAAGAGGGTATCATCAGAGGATAAACCATCAGATCCACTTACGAAGGGACTGAGTAGGGTTAAGTACTTGCAACACGCTATAAGCATTGGGTTGATGGACGATATTAGTTTAGATTAGATAGTTTAGAAATGTTAATAGATAAATGTAATTAACAGTTGATGATTAAATAAAGGAGTATTATATATAAGTAAAGTTAATGTCTTATGTTAATTGTTTAACTATTGTTTCACTTTGCATGTTTTGACTTCCTGAATAATTGAGTTATTAAAGAATAATCGAATTATTCGAACGGTCCATAGTCGTTCATATGTTGGAAGTAGGTATGAATGAAGACTGTCATGAATAGGTGTGTAGATTGTCTGAAAGGTATTAGACATAACAAAGGCTTGCTACAACGTTCATGAGTGCTTATGAACAAGTTTTTAGCATTGGAATAAACCCACGCTTGCTAGAATCACTTCATGAAATTTATCACGAGTGATCACAAGACAATAATATCATATGGTCTTAAAACCTAGATATATGGTTTATTGTTTGCTGATTGGTTGTGCATTGGTAATGCAAAAACGCATCAGTAAATTGATGTCATAAAATGCATTGTTGTGTATGATTTGATTAGTGAATAGTTAATGCATATAAGTCGAATTTTATCTGTTCCTTTTATCCTAAGAGGGTAAAGCGATATCAGGGCTCCTCGATGATTTGATTTGACTTATGCGTCGGGCTCGGTCAGCACTAAATTGGTGTGTTCAATTAAGTTCTATGTCAAATGAATCTGAGATCAAGAAACAAACTGCTGGACAATAAGTGTGACTATTTTCCATGTGATTGTCTGCACGATATCTAGAACAGAGGATTATACGATCCCATATCTAAAGGACAGGTTGTTGAGAAGATCAGAGTTCGACAACGTCTTTGAGAGCTACGATTGCTAATGGGAATATGCTTACGTTATAGTTACTGAACTTATCCAAGTGGGAAACTGTTGGATTAGTGTCTAAGCACGTAATTATATTTGGTAAGTACTTGAACCGGTTATGCATGGTCCTTTTGGGTTGCCTACACACGAGCAACATGATAGGATGATTTATAAATAAAGAGGTTATTATGATTTATTAATATATTATATGATTAATATATTAAAGGATAAATCATATAGTTTAATTAATATTAGACAATAATTAATTAAGAATTAATTATGTGGCTAAAAGAGATTAATTAAATAAAGGGGACTAGAACTGTCAATTGTGTGATAGTTTGTTTTGGGCTGTGGATCCTTATGGATCATGGGGTGGAAAAAATTAAGGTGTATGGACTCCTTGAATTCTTCCAAGCCCTAATCTAGAAGGATCCTTGGACTGCTTAAGGCCTAAGTAATCCAATTAGGGTTTCACGTTGTAACCCTAGCAGCTCGAGTATTTAAAGGAACCCTGGCTACAGAAATCAGCTACCAGAAACCCTAAGGAGTTCATAGAGCCGATTTTGTGTCCTTAACCTCTCTCCATATCATCCTCATGCTTCTTGGTGTTTGTAAGCCATTAGAGGAGTGACAATTGTGACTCTAAGGTCCAAGGATAACAAGATTCAAGCTTCCAAAAAAGAGGTAATCATCTAGATCTCTTTTAGATTGTCAATTTCGAATTATATATCATAGATCTAGGGTTTGCAAGTCTTGGAAGAAAAGAATGTTCATTAGAGAAAACTAGATCCAAGCATTAGGGTTTGTATGTGGACATAGGAATGTTCTTATGGCTCAAACCCATCAGATACCTTGATCATTCATTTGCTAGATCTGTCCATTAGAGGGTTTTGTGCTATTTTAGCTTATTTTTGGGTAATTCTTGGGCTTAAGCGTGGTTTGAAGCTATGACTTGAGATCTAGACAGCCCATGCCCTCTACGGATGTAAACTTGCCATTTTAATTAAGTCATGGCCCTCCCTCATGCCTTAAATCTCCTATTAAGACATGTTGGAGTGTTTTAGCCCCCTTAATGCCACACATGGACGTAAAGTTAGAAAGTTTACGTGATTAAACCATCCTAGAGCCTCAGATCTGCAATATGAAACATTGAGGCAAAGGGTTAGAGGCTTAATGGGTCAACACCCTCCTCAAAGGAGCTAAGGTTTGGGTCTAAATCTTATTGGACGACCTCTAGAGGATAAAGTTGGAAACGTTCCCCTCCTAAATTTCTCTATTGTTAGGGTTCTGAAGTTTGGAACCTTTGGGTTCAAGAAAAAGGGCTTAATGAATTAAGTGGGTTGACAAACTAGAGAACTCGGCGAGTTCATAGGGGAACTCGACGAGTTGGCTCAAGGTTTTCCCCATCTTCTCGACACTGTTCAAACTCGACGAGTTGATAAGATAAATCAGCAAGTTTACTAGGGTTTTTCCCGATTCTCTGAGAACTAAAGGAACTTGACGAGTCAACAAGTGCACTTGACGAGTTAGGTCAACATGGATTTTTGACATTGACTTTGACCGCGGTTGACCAAGTTTGACTTTAAGGGTATCTTAGGTATTTTCGGATTTTGAAAAACTTGGTCACACAATGATTGTAGGCAGTTGAGTTTGGAGCTATGAGTCGGGATTTGATCGTATCGGTTCAGCATTTTTGTGAGGTGAATCTCCTCACCATACCAATGGTTTGAAGGCACCATGGCCGGCCCATTATGTGTTATGTCGTATGCTAGTTGATTATGTGGTATGTTGTAATATACTAGTTGTCTTTGTGATACTTGCATGGAAGACCTCGGGGGAGCCCGTGGCATTTGGATAACAGACCATGTGGGGGAGCCCATGGCATTCCAGGTAAATATCATGGTGGAGCCCATGACACTTAGATACCAGACCATGTGGGGGAGCCCATGGAATTCTAGGTAAAGACCATGGGGGAGCCCATGTGTAACGCTCGCAAATCCGGGCTAGTCAATTTAGAAGCAATAGGGGTCGAAAACGACTTTTCGACAAAAGATTATTCAGAATAAATAATCTTAACCAAGTTGTAGAGTATGTTACAAGGTTTTTGTACATATAAAGAACGCCGAAATCCGAGTTATAACGAAGAAGTTATGACCCGTCGAAGTTTCGCGTCAGAACCGGCACGATACCGGAAAGCGTAAATAGTGAATTTACGATAGAGTGAGATTTAGCCTTAGCGATCTAAACGAAAGTCGTAGAATATGTTAAACTAAAAACATCGATAAAAAGAACGCCCAAATCTAACTTCGTATGAAGAAATTATGATTTTTCAAAGTTTCGGACTAGCGGTGTACAACCCGAACTTCGAATATTAGATCGAGCGGTTTTTAGCCGACACGACCTAAACGAGAATCGAAGATCTCGTTGAGAGTAGCATAACAAGAAAAAGATGGGCGAAAACGGATGTCGGATGAAGAAGTTATGAGGATTTAACGGACCAATCCTGTCCCGGCCCGTTAATAATATAAAATTTAAAATCGAGCCAAAATTAGCCGACGGATTCTAAACGAAAGTTGTAGAGTATGTTTCCACCTTTGCGTGGATTTAAAGAACGTCAAAAATGGAGCTCGTACGCGAAAGTTACGAATTTTTAAAGATGAGCATGCAAGTTACGAAATCTGATGCGAGATAGATGACGTGGCCTCATCGCAGCCGTCCATCGTCGATCAACAGAGCGCCCTTCGGATCTCGCCACGTCGCCTCGCTTCGCCTTACGCCCCGCGTCCGAGTTCGGTACGCCCAGCGTACCCTTCGGTCTAATCCCTTCCAAGTGCGAGACAGCTAGAATTGATGTGGCAGCCCCATCCGAAGTTACGCCCCGCGTAGCCAAGGATTACGCCCAGCGTAGTCCGAGGCCTCGCAGGGTATAAAAAGGGGCGAGGGCCTTCGCATTTTTCACACAATTCTCCTTCTCTCTCTAGATTTCTTTCTCTCTCTAGGGTTTCTAACCCCCCTAAGCCTTAGTTAAACCCCTAGCACCCTAGGGAAGCCCCGAGGCTCCTGGAGTCCCGAGAAAAAGGAGTTTTTCAGTTTCGAAACGCTGCTTCAATTAAGTTCCGGTTTTCGATAAAATTCGCTGTAAGTGTGCTACGCTTACACAATTTTTTATATTGCTTTCAAATAATTATAGGAATGTTATTAGGTCCTTAAAATAATTATTTGGGGTATTAAAATGAGTTATATCGAGTATTATTAACACTTAATAATACTCGGACTAATGAATTTGTCGCGGTTATCGTTAGACTAAACCCTAGTGGTATCGATACTAGGTTTTATCGAAGGAATATCATTTTGAGAGTATCGAAGCACTGTCCGAGTGCTGAGTCACCACCTACTCAGGTGAGTGCATGGTCCCTTTCATCTTACACATAGATATGAAGTATTTTAATATAAATTACGTGCTATGTGTGCATATTGTTTGAATACTTGTTGTCTATACTGGATGAATGATTTATACATGTTTTAAATGATTTAAACTGTATATTTATTTTATATCTACAAATATGTTGGGATAAAACATGGGTAGATGAAATAGTTGGTGAGTGATGAAATAAAATAATGAGAGATAGGTGATGATAGGAAGGTGATGATAGATAGGTGATTATGAATCGGTGATGTAGGATACTACAACCTTGTCTGACAATTTGGAGATGTAGTCATCTACCAGACTATAGATGACGACCACGGACTATTATAGACAACCCCGTGGAAACACCAGCAGGCTAGAGGTGTTAGGGTTTATACTTTACTTTTCTGGGCATTGTATTTTTGTGTAATAATTGTGGAGTTTTCGGTCTAGTTTACGGAGGAGTTTACGGCCGTAAACTCATTTACGGCCCATTTGTTTCCGGCCCATATCCAACAAGTATAAATAGAGGTGTTAGGGTGAGGAGTTAGATTGATGATTGATGAACCCCAAGTAGTTTACGGCCAGAGAGGAGAGAAACGGGAGCTTTATGTGTGTGTGAATCTCTTGTATCCGGATCATAATTCTAATCAATTCATACATAGATTCATCTTTTTCTTCTTCTCATTCTCTTTTATTTTATCTAATATCATCCGTTTGATCGGGATTCCGCACCATCAAACGGATCTGATTGATACACAGGTATTTTAGGGACTTACAATTGGTATCAGAGCTTGGTTGTATCAGTCATTTTTGTCAGATTTGGAGCATTATTTGATCTTATTTTCGAAATATTTTTGCGTTTTTGGATAGATCTCGCAAAAATAAGGGGGGTTTGTTCTTCGTGTTTTTCATAAAAAAGGGTTTTTGATCGAGTTTTGGAGCTTCAAAGTCGAAAAATCGGTGTTTTTGGTCGTAATCAGCGAGGGGGTGGCGGCCAGCAGCTAGGTTTTCCGAAGTGTTTGTGGCCGGTGTTTGCGGTCCGAGGAGTTCGCGGTTAGAGGTTACGGTCCGAGGCCTCGCACGTTGATGGCCCGAGCTTGCGGCTCGGAGTTTACTGCTCAGCATCCTCGCACTTCAGCAGCCTCGCACTCAGCAGCGTCAAATAAAAAGGAAGCGAAGGTGCAGGTGCCAAGGTCTACGAGGGAATTTGAAAACATGAAAGAGAGTCGTCAGGAGACGTTAAGACAAAATTTCAACTTTTTCGATTTTATCCCTGGAGAAACCCTGGAAGCTCAGTTGCAGCGATTTACTACACTTACTACTGAGATGAATATAGCCGGGATCTTCTTGACTAAGTCCGAGATAAACAAAAAGTTGCTAAATTCACTTCCGAAATCGTGGGATATGAACGTGGCCATCATCAAGAAGACAAAAGATCTAAATCATCTTAGTCTTGCTGATGTTATTCAAGAACTTGATGCTTTGAAGTGTAGAGAAACAATGAGTTCTGAAAACATTCCGGTCACTGAAGTTACATGTACTCCAGCTTGTGAAGCCACGATTAAATTTCTTCGGGAACAAATTGATATATTTAAAAGAGAAGTTGAAGACCTGAGATATGAAGGATATCAACTCAGGAAAGGACAGAAACCCATGAAGGCTGAATTAGAAGCTAAAACCAAGGACTTTAGGAAATTTCAGGAAGAGTAACAAGTGTGAAAATTATGATTATGTTAAGAGTCAACTTGCTGCTGTAACTGAAGAACTTGACGCTTTAAAAATCAAGTGTGGAAAAACTGATGTCAGTTTCAAAAATTATACTGCGTCAAGTCAGACAGTCGAGTCCTTATATGAGACCCAGTTAAAATTTAAAGAAAATCAAAGCAAGGGTCTAGGGTATGATAGTGTTCCTCCTCCTTTCAATCATAACTACACATCCATCCCCATGACAAAGGAAGAAATTGATAGGGAGGCACATCTTAAATACGGAAAACCAGCTGGATTTGTGTCAGGAGGTATTCAGGTTGACAATACTGATGTTTCTGTTACATGTTCAGGTAAAGTAGCAATGGATGAGAACAAGGAGAGTTCTTCTGAACAAACCAATGACTCCTTAAACTCTAAATCTGTTGCTTCGAACTCGGCTGCTTCTAATCAACCTTCCGTTGAGAAATATAGGCCTCCAATTCCAGCGCAACAAAGTGCCTGTTGTAAGTGTACATATGGGAAAAGCAAGAGACAAGGCAAGGATATGCCACCAGGGGCAGGAAGAGACAACTCCACAGTGAAGAAAAGGACATGTTTTCACTGTGGAACACCTGGACACATTGCCAGAAATTGTCCTAATCGCATGTATGTTCCCTACTACGCACAAGGTTGGCAGAACGCGTCAAGAGGGAGACACTCCAAAAGATACCCCTCAAGGTCACGTTCAGATATTGACGACTGGAACGCGCAGAAGGCCAAGAATTCAACTCCCAAGGCCAAGAATCCGAATCCCAAGGGCAAGAAGGAAATGTCAGCCAACAAGCCCAGTTCAAGAGATACTATTGTGAAGCCAAGACTGGGTAGGTCAAAGTCATCTCGGCAGTCGGCTTCAAGTTCCAAATCAAGTACTGAGCCACCCATCGGATCGAAAAATAAATGGGTTAAACCCAACTACAAATGGGTACCAAAGGCTCAATCTCCCAAATATTCTAATAACTCTAATATTTCTTCATTTCCTGTTTGTGATAAACAGGATATGTCATGGGAGAGGGTATCGTGCGTTGATGACAAAGGTCGACCCAGTTTTAAAATAGACTGGGTTCCAAAGACCAACTGATCCCGCTCTGTGCTGGAGCAGCTATGGAGGCATATCATCAGACTTCGGTTTGTTGGTAGTGGCTGCTCCTGGCATATGATTGGGGACATCTCTCAACTGTACAACACTCAGAACATTATTTGAGAGTATGTGTCCTTTGCGGGAAGGGAAGAAAAGAAGGGATCACATGGGGTTAGTTTTTAATGGCATAAAGAATTTTTGGATCTGTTCTGAGATTATGCATGCTGTTCTCAGACCTTCTGAATGCAGATTCAATCGGTGAATTACGGTTTGCGTTTTCTTCTCTATACTCCTGTGTTTTTCTTAATCTGATTCGCTTTAAAGACTAATTTTTGTTTTAGGATAGTTTAAATTTGCACATTTACTTTCATTTCTCTCCTATGCACAAATTTAGGGGGAGAAATAAAAACAAAACAAAAATTAGAAAATTAAAAAAAATCCAAAAACATTAGAAAATCAGAAAATCAAAATAATTATGTTGGTTATGATATGTGCTTGCAGGAGATGTTTTGGGAAGTGATATGATAATGTGATAACAGACAACCTAAGTCTGTGTAACGTACCCAAAGTTGAAGGGTCTATGCTCTGACTTGATGCGTCGGTAGGCACAAAAATTTTTAAATGGACTTGACTAGGGAGAGTTGAACTTAGGAAATTTATAGACTTGACAAATCTTGACCTAGTTAGATACGTTCAGCCTGACAATACGACGCTCGGATAGGTTGAGCAGGGAGATATATATGGGAATCTACTCGTCACATTAATTGAACCCGTACTTGGAACCGTGGCTTAACTTTTCCTCGATGTGTGGATTCTGTCCTTAATTCCGGTTGGATGGGGCGACTAGTAAATTCCGATAAATTAGGTCTGCAGAATATTATTTTCTTTCTTTCCGTCTGTTAGTCATATGTTGTCTCCTTTGTGTGACTTCCAATCCGACCTGGTACACAACATATGCAACTCTATTTCTCTATAGGATATATATATATATATATATATATATATATATATATATATATATATATATATATGTGTATGTGTGTGTGTGTATGTGTGTGTGTGAAATATTTCTCATCTGTTAGCCATATGCTGTCTCCTTTGCGCGACTTCTAATCCGACCTGGTACACAGCATATGCAACCTTCTTCTTCTCAACCCCTTTGAAGTAGTTAGCAATAGAATTCTGAATCTCTTCTCTCTCTGAATGGTTGTCTGCTCACCCGGTGTAAGGAGTACTCTGGAAGTTCTTGATGGCTGGGGCATATCAGGAAGCGGGAAACACGTTCGAGTACACTTAAAATTGAACACATACAGATTGTCTATAGATCTCGCTGCTCAATTTAGGTGGGCAACAATATCCCTGGTCGTCGTCAGATGAATGGTCCTTAAGATATAGTATCTAAGAAATTAGGATCAGATATAATTTTTAGGAACTTAAGTTCACTTTGTCTTGTAACAAGTAGTGTGTCCTAAATTTGTCACAGTTTTTCGTGTGTAAGTGGACAACAATACTGACGATCGACCAGACAAAGATGTGAATATGGAAGGTACCGACAAGTGGATAAAGGCTGTCTAAAAACTTTGATCCCAAATCACTCTTAAAGTTAAATATCATTTTTATTTTTGTTAAATTTTGTCATAGTTTCTTCTAATTTAAATATTAAGGGAAAATTAAAAATTAAAAATAATGAAAATAAAAAAAAATAAAAAAAAAATAAAAAAATAAAAAGAAAAATCAAAAAAATTAAAAATCCAAAAATAGTGTTATTTATGTTTTGTTTCTTGTTCAGAAAAATAAAAAAAAATCCAAAAATATTTTTGTTTCCGTTTTAATTTGTGTGCTAAGTTTTCTTTTAGTTTTGTTTTGTCTTGAATAGTGATTTCAGGTATAGGTAAAGCTCATGGAGTTTGTGTTGAAGATTTATGAGCAAAAGCCTCATCCGTGAGCATCGAAGAATTTGCATTCGAAGGAGCCAGAAATGAAGATCATTCTTTCAACATTCAATCCTTCAACCCCAGAAGCAAGGTGAAGCTGCAATTGAAGATTACGTGACGGATTGCATTGAAGTCTCCTCAATCAGTCTGCTGCTATCTTTGTACCTGCTGAAGTGATCCAGAAGATTTGTTCTCTCTGATGTTCTCTCTGAAGATTCTCAAGCTTAAAGCGTTATCTTTCAAAAATTAGTACAAGAAGCCTCCTCACCCAATGTGGGATCAATGCCAAACTCTGAAGAAAAGCCCAACTGCTCAAGATGAAGTCATTCATGGAAGATTCATATGTTCATCCTGATGCTGTGAAGAATTTGAAGCTTAATGCTGAAGCCAAGTTCCCAATGAAGATTATCAAGAAAGTCAGCTACTTTTTAGGGGGAGCTTGTTGGGTCATTAAGAAAAGAAAGCTATAAACCAAGGGGGAGATTGTTGGGTCAAAATATGGTTTATACTTTACTTTTCTGGGCATTGTATTTTTGTGTAATAATTGTGGAGTTTTCGGTCTAGTTTACGGA
Source organism: Lactuca sativa (assembly GCF_002870075.4). NCBI lineage: Eukaryota > Viridiplantae > Streptophyta > Magnoliopsida > Asterales > Asteraceae > Lactuca > Lactuca sativa. The sequence goes on from NC_056629.2 coordinate 20,689,104, forward strand.
GGAGTTTACGGCCGTAAACACCTTACGGCCGTAAACTCATTTACGGCCCATTTGTTTTCGGCCCATATCCAACAAGTATAAATAGAGGTGTTAGGGTGAGGAGTTAGATTGATGATTGATGAACCCCAAGTAGTTTACGGCCAGAGAGGAGAGAAACGTGAGCTTTAAGTGTGTGTGAATCTCTTGTATCCGGATCATAATTCTAATCAATTCATACATAGATTCATCTTTTTCTTCTTCTCATTCTATTTTATTTTATCTAATATCATCCGTTTGATCGGGATTCCGCACCATCAACCGGATCTGACTGATACACGGGCAGATTAGGGACTTACATATCGATACTAGGTTTTATCGAAGGAATATCGTTTTGAGAGTATCGAAGCGCTGTCCGAGTGCTGAGTCACCACCTACTCAGGTGAGTGCATGGTCCCTTTCATCTTACACATAGATATGAAGTATTTTAATATAAATTACGTGCTATGTGTGCATATTGTTTGAATACTTGTTGTCTATGCTGGATGAATGATTTATACATGTTTTAAATGATTTAAACTGTATATTTATTTTATATCTACAACTATGTTGGGATAAAACATGGGTAGATGAAATAGTTGGTGAGTGATGAAATAAAATAATGAGAGATATGTGATGATAGGAAGGTGATGATAGATAGGTGATTATGAATCGGTGATGTAGGATACTACAACCTTGTCCGACAATTTGGAGATGTAGTCATCTACCAGACTATAGATGGCGACCACGGACTATTATAGACAACCCCGTGGAAACACCAGCAGGCTAGTAACCTGTAGGTGGTGAATTATGAGTTCAGGCGATGTTGTAACTACATATTCACACGATGATAGTCTAACCCTTATTATGAAGTACGAGTCCAGGCGATGTTGTGGCTGCGTAATCATGCGATGATACCCTAACTCTTGCTAGACACATATTGAGGGAGTAATCCCCGGATTAGTATTGTCTATGCAATGTAGGCGATGATCCTTAGGTAAAGTTCGTAGGAACAATCAAATAAGGAAATACGATGTAAGGAGATGAGAATTAAATATGATATAGGAGATGACCCTTGAGATAATATCTTTAGGGAAGACTAAAAGAAAATAATGGGGATGGGTAATTGGGTTGATTGTTTGATTGTTTAAACATAATAACTATATTATTGTGGGTTGAAAACCCTATGTACTCACCAGGTTTCCCAACCTGACCCACTCAGTTTATTTACATCACAGGTGACGATATGAAGTGACATTACACTGAGAGATTTAAAGAGATGTAGATCACTAGTGTAAATAATTGTAAGTTATGTTTATGCTTATGTTTCTGTATTAACAATGACATCCCAAACGTTTTAAAATGAAATAAATACGTTTCTTCGAAAATGTTTTAATAACGTATTTATCGTGTTTTTCTGGGAACAAATTCCGCAACATTTTTATGAAAAGAAGTACTCTGATTTTTACAAAGCATAAACAAAAATCGGTCTTTTCTGGCCGTGATTGTGGGGATGTCACACCATGAAACATAGGTATAAGACCTTGGGGGAGCCGACGACATCCCTATATGTTTATATGCATGGCTTAGGGATTGATATGGATTATATGCTTATGTAGATTATTTGGGGTATGCTCTAAGGAACTCACTAAGAGTTAGCTTATAGTTTGTTGGTTGTTTCAGGTATTTCAGGATCTAAGGGCAAGGGCCCGACATGATGGCACGACATGCACTCTCTGGCATGTTGTTTAGGGACAATCTGATTTATGAATAATTTATCTGATGTTAGGAATTTTGAAAACAACTGTGATTGGGATTATATAATTTATGGGAATGATTTCATTATTTAAAAATGAAATTTTTTATTGAAAAATTGGGTTGTTACAAGTTGGTATCAGAGCCTTGGTTTGAGGGATTCGGGCGCACTCTCAGGTGTGTCAAGACTCAAACTAAGGAAATGGTAAAAAAATTGTTTTCAAAAAAATCAAAGTTAAACACTTCTTAAAACCAATTTCTCGTAAGAAAAAAGGAGAGTCCAATACGCGTAATCGGTGGAGCTCAAGTAAGTATTTTTTCCTAGTACTTTAGCCATGCTATGTTGATATTCGGAATGTGATAATCGTATGAATCTTGCTACGTGTATGCTTTCAAAATTGTATACCTTTAGGGTCTTATAGCTTCAAGAATAATTGATTCGGTCTTATTTCCTGTTCCTTGTCTGGTTGTGGTCTTAGGGTAGAGTCTTTTATTCAAAAGCTATTTGATCATGTTTTGTGTTTAATTGCATGCATAGGGCAACCTGTTATGATTAATTTGAGTTCTGGTTTGATGGGATTGAGAAAATCTTAGGATAGCCTAGGATTTGAGTTATGCAGTAGTTTATGAGATAGTTTTGTTCTGGGATGAATTAGAGTTATCAGGTAGAGTTGTGCGGAAGGCACAGGTAGGTGTTGGGATTTATGTACTACAACATCCTATGGTGCACATATAACCCTAAATGTTTTGGGTCTAAGTTTGGTCTAGTTATACATGCAATAAAATTTTCCAAAGCATGAAGCTTACAACTAGTATACAATTTGGCATATGAATCATAAAGTAAGTTAGAAGATTACCTCTTGTTGTAGCTTGTTGAATTTTGGCCTTTAATAACTTAGCCCACCTCAAGTGTGATGCATCTAACAAGTCACAAACACCACCAACAATTGGAGGATAATGAGAAAGAGCTTCTAGGTACTAAAATTCGGCTATAGTATCTCCATGATTACTAGTGTCACCAATTTTAGGCTAAAGGGTGTCATATATATAGTGTAGGATTTCAAGAGTCATGGGTAAACCTTAATGCATACACTTAGGTTATGATCCATATCTCATGTGGGCTAACTCTTCATGAATACTTACATAAACTTAGCCCATCCTGGATCCATAACCCAAACAATATATATATCACTGATTTACATAATCAGTCCCCGTTTATTAACTAGTCTCTTTTGATCACTAAATTAATTACAAATTGATTCTTGATCAATACTAATTAAATATGATTTCATGTTAATATACTATACTTATAATATATTAACAAATCACAAGTAACCTCTCGCTCAAATATCCATCCTATCAGATTGTTTTGGTGAAGGGAACCCAAAACAACCATGCTACTCTCGGGTCAAGTACATACCAATTATAGTTATGGGCTTAGACACCTAATCCAACAGGCTCCCACTTCGATAAGTCTAATAACTATTATTTCAAGTATGACTCTTAAATCCCGACTAGCAATCGTAGCTCTTAAAAGCTGGTTTCGAACTCTGACCTAGTCAATAACGTGTCCTTTAGATAAGGGATCACATATTCCTCCACTCTAGAAATCGTATGGACTGAGACATGGATTATAATCTTTCTCTCTGTCCATATGTTGTTTCCCGAATACCGTTTTACGATGACCGACTAATTGACAACTCAAATCATTCTAGGTTTGGCCAAGCGCCTAGGGTTGTCATCACTAAATCATCGAGGGGCCCAGATATATCGCTTTTATCCCTCTAAGGGTAAAAGGAATGCATAAACATCAACTCATATCCTCGCTCTATTTACTCATCAAATCACATATAATAATATGTTTTATAACACCAAGTTACTAGTGTGTTTACATATTATCAATGTGCAACCGACTTGTAAACTGCAACTATATGTCTCCGTTTGAAGAATATAAGATATTATCGTCTCACTAATCACTCGTGATAAAACCCATGAAGTGATTCAGATGAGCGTGGGTTTAATCCAATACTCAAATCTTGTTAGAAGAGTACTCATTAACATTGCAGGAAACGTGTGCTATGTCTAAATACTCTAGACAATATACGGTTAGATTTATGACAGTCTTGCCTCACTACCTACTTCCAAAGTATGATCGACTGTGAATGGTTTGAATAATCTTATTATTCGGGAAGTCAAAACATGCGAACTGAAACATAAGAATAATCGAATCCAGTATGGTCTCAAAACTTTTGAATATAAATAAAACACCTTTTATTTAGTCACCATATTGATTACACATTACACATTATTCATTGTATAATGTTTCAATTAATCAACTTAATACTTGAATTAAAACAATAGTTATCCCATGCTCCAAGAATGCACACTATGTTTACCTATGGTCCTTACTTTGTGAAATAGATCAATTGAAAACATTTCAATGATACTCATTTCACTATTCCAAATCCTTAGTGTAAGAACACCTAATTCTTGCCACTATCATGCAATGATCCTTTTGTAATGTCGAGGTACAAAGGTCACAGAGACTTTGCCAACAATATTACAAAGTATTCCTTTGGAGATTGAAAACAAGACAATTCCAAGGAAGCGAAGTCTCAAATTCAAAGTACACTCCTTTGAACATCCTTCTTGAATGAATAGATTCTTAATATTCATCTCTTCCTTTATGGAAACATTTCCATATATTCCATATGACAACTCATTGTAAATAGAATCTTGTCTATTCATAATAATGTCAATATGGTCCATGCATTACCATACTTCCAACTACAAGCGATCAATCCTTGGCAAACCTTAGATCGTCCTTGAGAGATGTTTAATAACTTTAGTCATATCCGGTTCTAGTCCTTTATCCCTGTTAATGCCCTAGGCATTTGGAAAATTAGAACACGTGAATATTATAGCATATGCAATCGATCCTATATCTGAAGCATACGGGATACGATTCATAACGTCTTACATAAATACATGATACTTGACCAGTCTTTTGCTATAATATTTTCATATATAGAATTTCCAATGTTGAAATATTTCAAAATGGTATTCATATACCCATGACTAAGTTTGATTAATACTTCAATCTAAACGTTTAGATTCGAAATAATGTATATGTATTCTTCCCCTTATTATAGCGAATGAGCTTTTCAAATTTTGCAACTTTGTAAATTTGTAACCTTTATTTCCCATAACTATTATTGCTAACTTGCAACACTTCACATAATAATTATCCTTCCACTATCATGATAATTATTTTCTTACTAGCATAACACTTATGCTCCCACTAGCTTTGACATGTACTCATAAATAGTTGGAGTGTTATGTCAAAGCTCATACACCTTTTATTAGAAAGCTCATATGTGTGTCTAAACTATTTCAGAACTTACAACAATATGTCCCGAATGTTCAAACTATTTGCCATTTCTCACAATTCGAACTATGAAGAGGGATGCCGTAATCGAATTTGAGAATGCAATTAACACAACTGCTATCTCCTTAAAATCTACTTAGTGAAAGTGTTTCCTCACTATCATTTTAATGAATTGGAGAGAACCTTACGACACTTAGATTTTATGGTGTATATGTTCGTATCCATGTGAATCTGTCATTTCCGACCATTATCATAAGACAAGATCCATGACAAATTCAAACTCATATGGGCTGAACTTGTTCAATATAAATTTCTTGCCACTTAGTAGCACAAGGGCCTACCATGTCTTCCAAGTTGTTGAGCAGCTCACCCTTACGAGTTAATGCCTTATGCAATCAATTAAGAACTCATAGAACTCACATGCATAGTCAACTTTAACTGGAAGGGCACAGAAACAAGAATATGTCAGCACGATAGGTTACAAATCTCAATTTACGTGCTAGTGATAAATGATAGGCTTACTCTTGATTAGTTCCTGAAACTTTTCAAGGTCTTTAAGACTCCCACTGACCTCTTGACATATAAGATTCTCTTGTCAAGAACCATCCTTGACAAACAAATATTCAAGAGTTAGTGCGGGCTCTTATCAAGAATGACACTTTATATAATTGGTATTAGTTGGTCTTTGTCTTATCCAAGATATCACAACTACCAGTCTCAAATGTAAATGAGCAAGAAAACTTTTCTACTCCACATTTTATGATGTGTTATAAACTTACTTGGAAAATGTCACTCATAACTCTACGGCTCGATTTTGGAACGAAATATGATTCACCTTTTTGATTTAGTCATTTCGACAATTCCCGATTCCTCTTCTTAGTCATTCAAGTGCACTAAGGTGTCCTTAGAGGATCAATTGTGATATGGTTTTTATAATCATTAAGATTTTCATAAAACCCGATACTAAAGTACTCTCCTTTCCTTTCATATTGGAGACACTTTTATCTTTATGCCTAACTGATTCTTCTTATTCGTCCTGCTATACATTGAGACTTTTTCAAAGATTCAAATTACACTTAAACTTGTAAGCATCACCATATTTACTAGAATTTTAGTAAATCATGACGAATAGTCTTTGTCATTCTTTGTGGTGGACCTGACCAGTGCACAACCAAGTGTAACTGATTCCTTTGTCCTTCACTTGACTTACATATACATGCGAACAAGGAATAAGTCATAATTTCCCAAAGACGAAATTTCTCATTCATCATGCAATACAAGTTGCATGATTCCAAGTTTCTGTCCAATTGAAACTTGGTTGATGATAATCTTTCCTTATTTGGTATATTTTTATACTACCATAAACGAAAGAATCAAATCCATTTTCAACATTGCTAACAATAGAAACATAGAAACATCAATTTTCACAAATGCCATTGCAAGGAAGTATAAAATAAGATAAATTTCAAAAACTTTTGTTTATTTATAAAATTACGGAAAAACTTTTCCTTACAATGCAATTACAAATGAAAACTATGTTACTACATATTTCTAAGCAATCTATCATAACTCCTAAGCAGCAACTCAAAAATCCAATCATCGAATCATGCGATTAAAATCCATCTCTTTGTGATCAGATTCAGCTTACTCTTCCTTCAAGCTTCCTTTCTTTTTCTTTGATCATACAAAACATAAAAATGTAATTATATTACATTATGTATTAAGAATCTCCAAATAGGAACTTTATAGAGTTAGATAATGGGCTTACCTGAAGCATAGTCATACACTTTGACTTTACCATCCTTATGATCCTTCAGGTAGATATGACAACTTCGCAACCACTAGCCATTCTCTTGGAAGTAGAAACAAATATATTCTTTTGGAATAGCACACGCGACAATCTCAGACTAAGCCTTTCTCTTTACCATTTGGTCAAATGGTTTGACCATGGCCGATCCCTTTTCCACTGGGAAGAGAAGACTTTTCTATACTTCCACTGTATCCATTATCAACGTCGATGGAAGTTTGGGAGGTAGATCTTCCAATCAAATTTTCTTGACCTGTGCGCCAAATCATTTCTGATTCAGTAACAATTAGCAAATAGGTAAGATCAATAAGGATCACATCGCGGTCTGTCATATAGCAGTCTTTAACAAATTGACTATATGACTCGGGAAGTGACTAAAGAACCAAGTCAACAACCAACTTCCTCGACACAACGACTCCCAACATTCCTAGCCTATCGAAGTGTGAATTCATCTCCAAGACATGTGCACACATAGACCTTCCATCTTGGTGTTTTCTACCCAATGGGGCTTGAGTAACTTTGAACTTTTCAAGTTGACGAACATGTGGGTTAGGGAGAAGTATTGGAGAGAGTGGAGGAAGTGAATTATGATTTTTGGGAACATCATCTTCATGAGGAAAGCTTTCTCCAAGAGATTTAGGAAGACCATAGTTGTCTGAACTAGACATCTACAAGGAAGAAATTCAAGTTTAGTTTGTTTAAGTCCTTAATATAACACCCAAATGAAATATTAAGGGTAGGACCCAACACAATTATTTACAATTCGGAAGAGGGATTCCTTAATCCAATTGCAAACTATTTGTTTGTAGGTAAATGACGATTTACCAATTTCACCATGAAAACAAAATTTTTAAACGAATTAAGCTTTAGATGAAACTCCTAGATCTTTTGAGATTCATTGAACTTTTCAATGGAATGTTTAATCTCGATTATGCCCTTCAAGTTTGTGACTGGGATACCGAGGATCACAAACAAGGTATGAATAACCATGCAAATTATCTTGGTACTCTCAAACTCATTTATCACCTAATAAATGTGTCGGTTAACCACACATGCTCCATTGATCTATGAAAAACTACGAGATACCCTTTTCCACCCTTACTAGTCCAAGTTAGTGTGTCAGTTAACCACACATGCTTCACTAACGACTTGGCAAGGTGCAAAGTGCAATTTTATGGAATAGCATCAAATTCACATTTTTGCTAAGTAACTAAGATTTGGGAATTTATAAAAGTATTCAGCTACTTGGTATTTCATTATACTTTTAAAGATAGTTTGTGTCCTATCCTACCCGTTCGGCTAACAACCCTCCACTAGTCAAGAGTGCGGTGGGTAAGAGTGGATACCCATTCAATTGTCATTTTATAGGCAATGAGCTTAAACACCCCTTATAGATCAGCTTCGTGAATGAGGCCTACTAACGGTAAGACTGACTTTTTACTTATACATATATAATATATTAAACTTCTAATTTTATATAGTATAAGGGTGTATTTTAAACTTTTAAAATACTTGATGGATTAATTAATAAATTATACTTTTAATTTAATTAAACTTAAACCATGTTATTATTATGAGTTATTTAATCTTCTATTTTAATTAAACACTTTAATTAATTTAATACAACCCATAAGAGTTAACTTGAACTATTCAAAAGAAAATCATCGAGGTTCTAAATATAAAAATTCAAAATTAAAAACTATTTAATTAATTTTAAAGTTATGAACCCAAGATTTGCCCTTTTTGAAAACTTTTCAATATTTCATAAATGTGACTTTTTAACTTTCAAAACTTGTTGGCAAGTTTGGTAACTCTAGAAAAACCTTTGAGTTCCAAACTTAATGATAAGATTTGTATCTCCATAAAAACTTTTGAGTTCCAAATCTTGATGACAAGTTTTGTAAATCCTAAAAAAAATATTTAGATCAAATTTTAAAACCAATAAAATAATCATAATTTTATCTGTTACAAATTTAACTTAATGCAACTCTTAAAGCAAGATAACTTCAAATCAAAATATTACAAACAACTAGCTTGTCATATAAAGTAGTAATAATTTCATGATTTGACAATTTATCTTTTAATTGGATGGGATCATCATTAGCATATAAAAATGAATTTTAACAGTCCAAAACAGTTTGTGGTAATGATTCTAATCCATAACTTTGCCAAAAAACTGAAAAAATCGTACACTGAATAGTCACCACGTCGTAGTAACTTTGAGAACGTCGTGGTGATCATGAAGATTCCAAAAAAAAATGATTTTTCTTGCTTTGAACAATTAACCAAGCATCAATATAACAAAAAACTACTCACGGCTCTGATACCACTATTGGGATTTACGTACTACAACATCCTATGGTGCACATACAATCCTAAATGCTCTGGATCTAAGTTTTCTCTAGTTATACATGCAATAAAATTTTCCAAAGCATTAAGCCTACAACTAGCATACAATTTGGCATATGAATCATTAAGTAAGTTAGAAGATTACCTCTTGTTGTAGCTTGTTGAATTTTGGTCTTTAAGAACTTAGCACCTCAAGTGTGATGCCTCTAATAAGTCACAAACACCACCAACAATTGGAGGATAACGAGAAAGAGCTTTGGGGCATTAAAATTCGGCTATAGTATCTCCAAGACTACTAGTGTCACCAATTTTAGGCTAAGGGATGTCATATATATAGTGTAGGAATCCTAGAGTCATGGGTAAACCCTAATCTATACACTTAGGTTATGATCCATATCTCATGTGGGCTAACTCTTCATGAATACTTACATAAACTTAGCCTATTATGGATCAATAGCCCAAACAATATATATCACTGATTTACATAATCAGTCCCTGTTAATTTAATTAGTCTCTTTTGATCACTAAATTAATTCTTGATTAATACTAATTAAATATGATTTCATACTAATATATTATACTTATAATATATTAACAAATCACAAGTAACCTCTTTCTCAGACATCCATCCTATCAGATTCTTCTGGTGAAGGCAACCCAAAAGGACCATGCTACTTTCGGGTCAAGTACATACCAATTATAGTTATGGGCTTAGACACCTAATCCAACAGTATTGGGCCTGTACTACTAAAAGCACATGACCTGCTCCCGAACTAATGTTATATCTGGAAACTATACTGAGAGCAGGTGTGGAAGGATCCCTTTTTTGAATATCCTGATCATTATGTATTAATGTATTTCAGTGCAGTATGGTGATGACACATCATGGAGCAGAGGGATCAGGATATGGGTCGGGCTACGCTACTGAACCCATTGACGAGAGGCTATGCGAGCTTATCGCAACTGAAGTTATGAGGGGTATTCTTGACGCTACCCTAGTGATTTTTGGGACCGTCAAGGTGGGGATGATGGAGATCATGGAGGAGCGGCTCAGGTCTTTTCGAACCGAGATTGTTGCGGGCCAAATTGGGGCCAAAATTCCCTTGTTCCGAGAGATCAAGGCGTGCGGAGCGCTTGAGTTCTTCGGGGTATGGGACCCCATAGTTAGCCGACGATGGGTGGCCGACATGGAGAATGCCCAGCGCATGAGCTCTTACCCTGAGGCGGAAAATGTGGGGTTTGCTTCGTGTATGTTAAGGATCGAGCTAGGGACTGGTGGGAGGAGATGACCCATCAGGTGGGATCAACTGGTGTGGAGGAGATAACATGGGAAGAGCTTTTAAGGCATTTTGAGTTGGAGCCTGCACGATCCATCGAGGTGTAATGGATTGTGAGGGAGTTGCAGGAGCTACAGCAGACCACCGAGACTGTAGCAGAGATCACCGCCATGTTTCGGGAATGAGCACTATTGATCTTGCGGTATGCTACAGATAAGGATATGAGGAGGACGAGGTATCATTCCATACTGAGGGATGGTATCCGTGAGTTTATGAGCTTTTCAGGGTGCAAAATCCTGAATGAGATGGTAGAGAAGGCTTGGGAGCAGGAGATGGAGTTGGAGTTGCGCACCATGTGGAAGCCAGAGCAGGCTCAGATAGTGGTAGGTCAGGCTAAAAAGCCTAAGACCTCTGATTCTTCCAGTAGGTGCCACCAGGGCCGTGGCCAACCCTGTGCTCAGCTGCAAGGGCTATGAGACTTCTTCATCAGGGTTGTTCAGGATTCTTGGCGTATGTATCGGATACGAGGGTTGAGGCCCCGACAGATTTGGGTGGTGTACTGGTTGTACAAGATTTTCAGGATGTCTTTCCCGAGGAGTTGCATGGGGTGCCTCCGGAGAGGGAAGTAGAGTTTTGCATTGAATTGGTGTCGGGTGCCGCTCCGTTACCCAAGGCACCGTACCGGCTAGCTCCGCCCGAGATGCATGAGCTGTCTACACATATTTAGGAGCTGCTAGAATGAGGGTTTATTCATCCAACCGGTTCCCCGTGGGGAGCACCAATCCTGTTCGTCAAAAAGAAGGACAGGTCGCATAGGTTGTGCATCGATTATCAAGAGCTGAACAAGATAATGGTGAAAAACCGTTATTCGCTTTCGAGGATTGATGATTTGTTCGATCAGCTTCAGAGTGCATCTTGGTTTTCCAAGATTGATCTTCAGTTGAGGTATCATCAGATGAGGATTAGGGATGAGGATATACCGAAGACTGCGTTGAGGACTCGGTACAGCCGCTATGAGTTTGTGGTGATGCCATCCGGGCTCACCAATGCCCCAACAACATTCATAGAACTCATGAACAGGGTGTATGGGCCAATGTTGGATCGGTTTGTGATCGTTTCCATCAATGACATCTTGGTCTATTCTAAGACCAAGGAGCGGTATGAGCAGCATCTGAGGGAGGTATTCGACACACTAAGGATGGAAAGGCTTTATGCCAAGTTCTCAAAGTGTGATTTCTGGTTGCGAGAGGTGCAGATTCCGGGGCACATCATCAACCAAGAGGGTAACTCGGTTGACCCAGCCAAGGTTAAGGCAGTAATATGGTGGGAAGTACTGAAGAATGCATCTAAGAATTTCTCCATAATAGTCGAGCCTCTCACTACTCTAACCTATAAAGACAAAAATTTCGATTGGGGAGATAGAGAAGAGTCTATCATCCAGAAAATGTAACAATTGTTATGCAGTGCATTAATATTGTCTCTTCCAGAGAGAACATAAGACTTTGTAGTATTCTATGACACCTCACACCACGGGTTAAGAAGCGCACTGATGTAAAGGAATAAAGTCATTCCACATGCATCTAGACAACTTAATCTAAATAAGATCAACTACGTTACCCATGGATTACAGTTGAGAGTTGTATCGTTCGCCTTAAAGATTTAGAGGCACTACATATTCGTGGCGAAGTGTGTCATGTTTGCCAACCACAAAAGCCTTCAACACATCTTCGACCAGAAGAAGCTCAACATGAGACAATGAAAGTATGCTAAATTACTAAATAATTACGAATTCCAAATTTGTTATCATCTTGGCAAAGCAAATGTCGTAGAAGATGCTTTAAACAGGAAAGAGCGAGCAAGGCCTCTTCATGTAAAGGCTCTAACCCTAACCAACCATTCCAATATCACCACCCAAATTCGAGATACTCAGCTTGAAGCACCCAAACTCGAAAATATCGTACAAGAAAACCTGTGAGGTATGGACAAATAGTTCAACCTCAAGGAAGACAGAACATGATATTTCATGAACCAAATTTGAATCCAAAAGTTTATTGAAGTCAGGATTCTAGTCTTAAATGAAGCTCATAAATCAATATATTCAATACATCCTGGATCAGATAAGATGTATCTTGATCTCAAGAAGCCTTATTGGTGGCCCAACATGAAGGCGGAGATTGCCATCAATGTTAGTAAATGTTTGACTTGCTCCAAAGTTAAAGCAAAGTACCAGAAGTCATTAGGTCTACCACAACAACCGTCAATCCCAGAACAAAAATTAAAACAAATAACCATGGATGTCATAATGAAGTTACCAAAAACTTCAAGCGGACATGACACCATTTAAGTAGTGGTTAACCGTTTGACCAAGTCTGCCCATTTCATAGGCATAAAAGAAACCGACAAGATGGAGAAACTCACCAGGACCTATCTCAAGGAGATATTCAGGCTACATTGTGTGCTAATATCAATCATCTCGGACCGAGATATCAGACTTACTTCCATATTTTCACAAACATTACAAAGGTTCCTAGGAACCATACTCGATATAAGTAAAGCATACCATCCTCCAACAGATGGACAGAGCAAACGAACAACACCAACTCTAGAAGATATATTACGTGCTTGGGTGATAGACTTCAGCAATTCATGGGAAACGCACTCACTGATGGGTTTTATTCATAAGAACAATCCTATGTGCTCATATAAACCCTAATGCTTGGGTCTAGGTTTCTCTATTGTACATGCAATGAATCCAAGACTTACAAACCCTAAACTAGCATACATATTTCATAATTTAAAATATAGAATCAGATCTAGATGTTTACCTCTTCAATGGAAGCTTGAATCTTCTTTCTTGGAGCTTAGAGTCACAATTGTAACTCCTCTAATGGCTTACAAACACCACAAGCAATAAGGCAACTATGAGAGAGGGGGGAGGATGCTTAATTTCGGCCTAGGGTTTCTCTTGGGAAGCCAGTGGCTGAAAATTTCAAGTAGGGGTCTCCTTTTATACTATAGGCTGCTAGGGTTTCAGTCTAAACCCTAATGGACAACTTAGTCTCCAAGCAACCCAAGGAACCTTCTGAAATTGCGCCTTGGACGAAAATATGATGATCCTTCATCATAATTTCGTTCCCCCTTAGTCCATTAGGTTTCCCATCCCAAAACTCAACTATCATACATTTGACAGTTTATGCCCCTTTACTTAATTAATCTCTTTTAGTCACCAAATTAATTCCTAATTAATTTATGACTAATAATAACTAAATAAATATGATTTCTCCTATAATATATTATTCTTATAATATATTAATAAATCATATTATCCTCTCTCTCTCTCTCTCATAAAATTACCTTGTCAAGTTGCTTTGGTGAAGGCAACCCAAAAGAACCGGGTCAAGTATATACCAAATATAGTTACGGGCTTAGACACTAATCCAAAAATCTCCCACTTGGATAAGTCTAGTAACTATATCTCACATAGTTTTCAGGATCCGATTAGCAATCGTAGCTCTTATACGTTGTTGTCAACTCTTATCAAAATCTTGTCCTTCAGATAAGTGATCGTATAATCCTCTGTTCTAGATATCATGCTAACAATACTTATTGTCTAACATTTTGTTCCTCGATTTCTGATTTACTCGACATAGAATTTAGTTGAACATATCAACTTCATCCTAACCGGGCCTGGCACATAAGTCAAACCAAATTATCGAGTGGCCAGATATCGCTTTTATCCTCTTAGAATAAAAGGAACTGAAAAACTTTGACTTGTATGATTTTATCATTCACTAGTTAACTCATACACAATAATGCGTTTGATAACATCAAGTTACTGATGCGGTTTCATATTATCAATGTATAATCAACTAGCAAACAATAACCATATCTATAGGTTTAAAGATTATATGATTTTTTCATCTTGCGATCACTCGTGATACCTTTCATGAAGTGATACCAGCAAGTGTGGGTTTATTCCAATGCTCAAATCATATTTCATAAGCACTCATGAACTTTGTAGCAATCCTTTTCTATGTCTAAAACATTTTAGACAATCTACAAACAAATTCATGACAATCTTCCTTTATATCTACTTCCAACATATGAACAATTATGGACTGTTTGAATAATATTATTATTAAGGAAGTCAAAACATGCAAAATAGAAACAATAGATAAATAATCAACACAAGATAGTAACCTTTCTTATAAATAACACACCTCTATTTAATCATCAAATGTTGAATACAAATTTATCTATTACAAGTTTCCTACCTATCTAATCTAAACTAATATCATCCTTTAGCTCAACGTTCCTAGCGTGATGCAAATGCTTGACCCTACTCAGTCCCTTCGTAAGGGGATCTGCTGGGTTATCTTCTGACAATACCCTCTTCACAATGAGGAGTCCCCCTTATACCCGATGTCTAATAAAATGGTATTTTTTGTCGATATGTCAAGATCTGCCATGATCCCTTGGTTCCTGGGTTAAGGCAACCGCTCATTCATTATCACAAAAAATTTCCATGGGCTCCTTTATGGATGGCACAACTCCAAGGTCTACAATGAAGTTCTTCAACCATATAGCCTCTTTTGACGCTTCGCTTGCCGCAACGTACTCTGATTCGCGCATTGAATCAGCCACGGTCTCTTGCTTGGAACTTTTCCAAGTCACTGCTCCTCCGTTCAGTGTAAAGACCCAGCCTGACTGTGTCACACCCCCAAACCAAGGATGGCGGAAACGTCCGGGGGTGGAGGACTTCATGTATAGTATCATAACAACAATTACACTAGTGATTAAAGTAAACACAACCAACATAAATATAATTAAAAGAGTTACATCATTGTATGAGTTTACATGTTTCCAAATCAATTACATTTTGTTGACAAAAATGAAATGTTTGACGCCTTAACGTCCCATCCTTAAAAGCACTTGATTACATGTTTAGTGATTTCCTGAGAATACAAGTTGTTTTGAAAAAGTGTCAACACGAAGGTTGGTGAGTTCATAAGCATTTGTATGTAGTTATGAAAACCTTTTCTTGTAAAAGTAGTGTTCGTTCCAGAAAATCCAATATTTTCCTTAATACGTAAAATGTAGTCTTAAAACCCAAGACCAAAATGTATAGGTAACATTCCTTACTTATAGTAAATAATGCAAGTTTAAATCGACATAAGCTTGTTAAAATTAGAGTTAAAACCCGTAAATCTTATGTTTGTTAATATCACATGTGAGTTATTATAACCATACTATGACTCAGACGGCCTTGTAATACGACGTTCTTCAGGCGTCGCAAGTTAAATGACACTTGTCACCTCAGACCTGCCGGTCTAGCTGTTGCATGCAGCTCAGGTGTGGGTTTGTCAAACCCAATATAGATCTATACACAACTATCACGTTCTCCTTACAAGAGACTTTGGTTACAATTTACAGGACTTTTGAGTTTGTTACATAGATGTAACACGAAGCGAGTGTCTCACAAATTTATTCATTAACAGATTTACGTGAACGGAGAACCTTTGGTAAAGAGTTTGAAATGTAATGAAACATAAACTTTACCTATTATAGTTTATCATAATCGTTTATAATGTAAAAGCAACATAAACTATACTTCCATGGTTTATCAAATATTTGTATGCAACGGGCGTAAACTTTGTTTATAACAATAAACTAATTACCATTCTTGAGAAGGTAAAAATCCATTTGTTTTCTGATATACGTCAATATACTAAGACGAAAATGACATGTAATGTAAAATCATATATTCACATAACGATACACACCTTGCTCAACAAGTTACAAGGTGCAAATGAAATTGATAGCATTTTTCTAGTGCTAACATTTCTATTACTTTTCTTAGAAAAATTATAGAAAAATCATCAAAGGCCCAAATCAGAATCCGTAAATTCTGAGAGTTTGTAAAATGAGTCTAGTTTGTTCATAAATTTTATTATGATTTTTAGTGGCCTCCAACTTGTGTGAAAAAGTCCATAATCACAGACTGGTCCAGATTTGTTCTTGAAATGATAGGCAGTTTTGTAAAAATCACCATAAATTTTATAAAAATTGTATGGAGATGTGCAAGTAGTCATTTTAAAGATAAGAACTCGAGCTATTTGCACCTAGTACAGTTTTGAAAACTAAAATGCTTAGTTGTCCAAAATAGTCCGTGAATGGAGTCCAACTTTTCTGATGAAAGCTGTTGGAAGAGTTTAGTTGTATTCTTGTTGTTTTAACTTGTATTCCCCCCTTAAAACTTAAGAAAACATGAAAAGATAGGGTTATGAACTCACCTTATGTGATTTTAGTGGATGGATGTTGAAGGAGAGAAGTGTTCAACTCAAGAACACTTGGAGGATTGCTTGAAGATTCGAGAATCTAACACAATTATGATGGAGTTTGTGTAAGAAATCAATGATTTGAGTAAAAGGAAGTGTAATAACCATATGAAGGGTGATGATACTTACCAAATGTAGAAGGAAATCTTGAAAAATTCCTTGGAAATCTTGAAATTGTGAGAGAGAATTTGAGAGAAAAGATGTGTTTGATCTTTGGTGGAAATGAGTGAAAATGAGTGAATTGAAGAGAGTGGGTGGGTTTTCCAGCTCTTAGGACATGAGTATGGCTGGGAAATGAGTAGGAAAGGACTATGAAGTGACTAGGGATGGTGGGGAGGGGTGTGGGTTGGTCATGGAGTGGGCATGAGGGTGGTTGCTTGTGTCAAACACTATGGCAAAGTCAACACTCCACCACAAGATCTTACTTAATAGATTTTATTCTTAAATAAGGATTTCCCTACGAAAATATGCTGAATTTATGAATATATGGGGCCTTATATGTCAAAATATAAGTTTGGGTAAAAATCCCTCGTTAAAATAATTAAAAACGGACTTAACACGGAGTCGTGGTCAAAAACCTGGTAAAAAGTGGAAAAATCCAAAGTCAGGGCTTGGTTTCGGGCCTTAGCAGCCTTAGAACCGAAGTGGCTTGGTCGTTGAATTGGGTCCGAGGGGGAGGGGACTACGGTCTGAGCTGGTACTACAGGCGGCTCGTCAGGAGGGGCCGAAGGCGAAGGTCGGATGCTGTGCTCCAGTTTCGGGTGTAAGTCCCTAATCTGCTTGTGTATCAATCAGATCCGTTTGATGGTGCGGAATCCCAATCAAACAGATGATGTCAGATCAAATAGAAGAGAAGGAGAAGAAGTAGATGATGAATCTCAATGTATTAATGAAGAGAATGATGATCCGGATACAAGAGATTCACACACACACACTAACACACAATAGTTCTTCTGTCTCTCTGGCCGTAAACTCTCTAGGGTTCATCAATCTCTACTCCTCACCCTAACACCTATATTTACACTTGGAGAACATGGGCTGGATAACATGGGCCGTAAATGGGTTTATGGCCGTAAACTCAACCGTAAACTCCAAAAATATTACAGAAAAATACAATTTCCTAGAAAAGCAAAGTATAAACCATATTTTTGACCCAACAATCTCCCCCTTGGTTTATAGCTTTCTTTTCTTAAATGACCCAACAGACTCCCCTTAAAAAGTAGTTGGCTCTTTTTGTCAATCTTCAATGGGTGCTTGGCTTCAGCTTTAACCTTCGATTTCTTCACAGCATCAGGATGGAACATATGAATCTTCAATGAATGACTTCATCTTGAGCACTTGAGATTTTCTTCAAGATTTGACATTGAATGCACATTGGATGAGGAGGCTTCTTGTAATGATTCTTGAAAGATCACGCTTTTAGCTTGAGAATCTTCAGAGAGAACATCATAAAGAACAAATCTTCTGGATCGCTTCAGCAGGTTTAAGATAGCAGCAGACTGATTGAGGAAGGTTCAATGCAATCCGTCACATAATCTTCAATTTAAGCTTCACCTTGCTTATGGGGTTGAAAGATTGAATTTGAAAGAATAATCTTCATTTCTTCCTCCTTCGAATGAGAATTCTTCGATGCTCACGGACGAAACCTTGGCTCAGAAATCTTCAACACAAACCCCATGAGTCTTATCTATACCTGAAATCACTTTTCAGGACAAAACAAAACTAAAAGAAAACTTAGCACACAAATTAAAACAGAAAAAAAATATTTTTGGATTTTTGATTTTTCTGAACAAGAAATAAAACAGAAATAACACTATTTTTGGATTTTGAATTTTTTTTTATTTTTGTTTGTTTTTTTTATTATTTTTTTTTGTTTTATTTTTTATTATTTTATTATTTTTTATTTCTTTTAATTTTAATTCTCCCTAATATTTAAATTAGAAGAAACTATGACAAATTTAACAAAAATAAAAATGATATCTAACTTTAAGAGTGATTTCGGATCAAAGTTGTTGGACAATCTTATTCTACTTGTCGGTACCCTTATCTTCACATCTTCATCTGATCGATCGCTAGTATTTGGGTCCACTTAAACACGAAAAATTTGTGACAATTTTGGACAATTTACCAATGACATGATACATGCATATATCTAATTGTAACTTTATTATCATGATTGGCCCTAATTCTTAAATAAATTTTTCTTATGACCATTTAACTGACTACAACCAGGGATATTGTTGTCCACCTAAATCGAGCAGCAAGATCTACAGACAATCTGTATGTGTTCAATTTTAAATGTATTAGAACATGTTTCCCGCTTCCTGATATGCCCCAGCCATCAAGAACTTCCAGAGTACTCCTTACACCGAGTGAGCAGACAATCATTTAGACAGAGAGGATAGATTCAGAATTCTATTACTTATTGTTTCAGAGGGGTTGAGAAGTAGAAAGTTGCATATGCTGTGTACCAGGTCGGATTAGAAGTCACGCAAAGGAGACAATATATGGCTAACAGATGAGAGGAATTTCATATATATAGCCTGCAGAGAAATAGAGTTGAATATGTTGTGTACCAGGTCAGATTGGAAGTCATGCAAAGGAGACAACATATGACTAACAGACGGAAAGAAAGAAAATGATATTCTACAGAACTAATTTATCGGAATTTACCAGTCGCCCCATCCAACCGGAATTAAGGACAGAATCCGCACATCGAGGAAAAGTGAATCCACAGTTCTAGATACGGGTTATTTAATGTGACTGGTAGATTCCCATGTATATCTCCCTTCTCAACCTATCCGAGCGTCGTGACATCAGGTTAAACGGATCTAACTAGATCAAAGTTTGTCAAGTCCTTAAATTCATTAGGTTCAACTTTCCCTTAATGTCCCATCCTCAAAAGCACTTGATTACCTGTTTAGTGATTTCCTGAGAATACAAGTTGTTTTGAAAAAGTGTCAACACGAAGGTTGGTGAGTTCATAAGAATTTGTATGTAGTTATGAAAACCTTTTCTTGTAAAAGTAGTGTTCGTTCCAGAAAATCCAATATTTTCCTTAATAAGTAAAATGTAGTCTTAAAACCCAAGACCAAAATGTATAGGTAACATTCCTTACTTATAGTAAATAATGAGAGTTTAAATCGACATAAGCTTGTTAAAATTAGATTTAAAACCCGTAAGTCTTATGTTTGTTAATATCACATGTGAGTTATTATAACCATACTATGACTCAGACGGCCTTGTAATACGACATTCTTCAGGCGTCGCAAGTTAAATGACACTTGTAACCTCAGACCTGCCGGTCTAGCTGTTGCATGCAGCTCAGGTGTGGGTTTGTCAAACCCAATATAGATCTATACACAACTATCACGTTCTCCTTACAAGAGACTTTGGTTACAATTTACAGGACTTTTGAGTTTGTTACATAGATGTAACACGAAGCGAGTGTCTCACAAATTTATTCATTAACAGATTTACGTGAACGGAGAACCTTTGGTAAAGAGTTTGAAATGTAATGAAACATAAACTTTACCTATTATAGTTTATCATAATCGTTTATAATGTAAAAGCAACATAAACTATACTTCCATGGTTTATCAAATATTTGTATGCAACGGGCGTAAACTTTGTTTATAACAATAAACTAATTACCATTCTTGAGAAGGTAAAAATCCATTTGTTTTCTGATATACGTCAATATACTAAGACGAAAATGACATGTAATGTAAAATCATATATTCACATAACGATACACACCTTGCTCAACAAGTTACAAGGTGCAAATGAAATTGATAGCATTTTTCTAGTGCTAACATTTCTATTACTTTTCTTAGAAAAATTATAGAAAAATCATCAAAGGCCCAAATCAGAATCCGTAAATTCTGAGAGTTTGGAAAATGAGTCTAGTTTGTTCATAAATTTTATTATGATTTTTAGTGGCCTCCAACTTGTGTGAAAAAGTCCATAATCACAGACTGGTCCAGATTTGTTCTTGAAATGATAGGCAGTTTTGTAAAAATCACCATAAATTTTAGAAAAATCGTATGGAGATGTGCAAGTAGTCATTTTAAAGATAAGAACTCGAGCTATTTGCAACTAGTACAGTTTTGAAAACTAAAATGCTTAGTTGTCCAAAATAGTCCGTGAATGGAGTCCAACTTTTCTGATGAAAGCTGTTGGAAGAGTTTAGTTGTATTCTTGTTGTTTTAACTTGTATTCCCCCCTTAAAACTTAAGAAAACATGAAAAGATAGGGTTATGAACTCACCTTATGTGATTTTAGTGGATGGTTGTTGAAGGAGAGAAGTGTTCACCTAAATTTGTGCATAGCAGAGAAACGAAAGTAAATGCGCAAATTTAAACTATCCTAAAACAAAAATTAGTCTTTAAAGCGAATCAACTTAAGAAAAATTCAGGAGAATAGAGAAGAAAACGCAAACCGTAATTCACCGATTGAATCTGCATTCAGAAGGTCTGAGAACAGCACGCGTAATCCCATAACAGATCCAAAAATTCTTCATATTATTAAGCACTAACCCCATGAGTGATCCTTCCTTTCTTCCATTCCCCGAAAAAGGACACATACTCTCAAACAATGTTCCGAGTGTCGTATAGTTGAGAGATGCCTCCTATCATGTGCCTGGAACAACCACTACCAACAAACCGAAGTCTGATGATATGCCTCCATTGCTGCTCCAACACAGAGCGGGATCAGTTGGTCTTTGGAACTGTCACACCCCAAAACCAAGAACGGCGGAAACGTTCTGGGGCGGAGGACGTCATGTACAGTATCACAACAATGTAAAGTAGTAAACAAGCAACAACATCATCCATTGCATTAATAATATAATTATTATACAAGTGTTATGTCTAATTATAATAGACACTAAAGCATAAATCAAAATGAAAGATGAGTCTTGAACGAGCTCCATCTTCTCTAAACCTTGCATCTGTACCTGTCTATTGATGACCTGAGGATACAAGTAATTTTGAAAGCGAGTATCAGCTTTGAAGCTGGTGAGATCATAAGTATTTTAGTGTCTTAATTTGTATGTAAGAAAATGTTTGTATATGAACTGTAAGTATTGAAAATGTATATGAACTGTAACTATGAAAATGTTTGTAAAACAACTATAAATGTTTGAAAAAAAACCCTAGAAATCCCTATGATTCCTACTATTAAATAAGGGTGTCTTCTACCAAGACCTAACT
Organism: Lactuca sativa; assembly: GCF_002870075.4. Lineage (NCBI taxonomy): Eukaryota > Viridiplantae > Streptophyta > Magnoliopsida > Asterales > Asteraceae > Lactuca > Lactuca sativa. The sequence goes on from NC_056629.2 coordinate 20,711,246, forward strand.
GTTCTGAATGTAGTCTTATACCAAGACTTAACTGTTCTAAATGTTCGTTTCTTGTAAAAGTGTGTAATTTTCCCAACTGTAACTATCATTAACAAAATATAGTTTTTACATTTAATTTTTAAGTGAAAAGATCACTAAATATATGTAAAGGGAAAATTAATGTAGTATTGTAGTGTTGTATTATAGGAACTATTGCTGTACTAACTACCTTAAACCGGATTTATATTAAGGTATCATGTGATTAATTGCACCATACTATTGACTGGTAACAACGACATACGTATGGTTGTAAAAAGAAATGACGTTTGGCACCCGCAGACCTGCAGGTCCGGCTGTAGCTAGCAGCAAGGTGTAGGATAGTCAATCCAGTATAGATCTATACGCAAACTCACGCTCTCCCTTCAAGAGACTCTGGCTACAACTCGGGCCATGACATTGAAGTCATGCTCTGATACAGGATCACAATTTTGTCAATGTATATATGTATATGTAATGTATTGTTACTCGTTCTAGTATTGTTGTATATGTTCTCTTTCTAGTATAGTCGTATATGTTCTTCCTCTAGTATAGTTGTATATGTACTCATAGTAATGTAATGTATATGAACGTATGCCTTTGCTACCCAAAGGTACTGAACTGACTGAAAGGAACTATTATGTTCATATATGCATACATGATATATAACTAATATCTAACCGACCTTTGGACGGGTACCCGATATCCTATCAGACCACATCCAAATCGAGGAAAAGGAAACAAGGTGGATAGCCTTCCTAAGTCTTTTAAACATTACTTATATAACTATACATATATAGGCATGCTTATAACAGAATCTCTATGTAAACATAATCAGGTAATTGTATAGTAATGTACTGTGTGTACTAGCTGTAATGTATGTTCTCTCTATCTAGCAAGTATTGTCTCATGAATGAACTGACTCATTGTATGATATCGCGTTCTGGTAATAGTTCTGGTATCTTCCTAAACTACCCATATGGTAGCTTACTAGTAATATAATTGGCACGTATGGACATGGATGTATACCCTTGCTATCCAAGGGCATTGGCTGAACCGGAAAGACCTTTATGACTATATATGTACACATGATATATAACTAATATTTAAACGACCTTCGGAAGGTACCCGATATCCCACCAGACCACATCTCAAGCGCAAAAAGGAAATAGGGTGGATAGCCTTCCTAAGTCTTTTAAACATTTCTTATATAACTATACATATAGAGGCATGCAATTTATAATATAAAAGCATAAATAAGTTTTGTAAAACCTTTGAACATAATTATTATCTTAAGAAAAGATCGACTTGATGTCAATCTATAAAATGGTTTTCAAAGCATGAGTTTGATAAAACAGTTTAAGTATAAGGAAACATTTGTTTGAAACACAATTGTAAATAAGTTTGAAATAAAACATACAAAGTAAAAAGTACAGTGTAATAAGGAGTTTTAAACATATAAAGTGTTTATGAAAATCATTTGAAGGCAACTATTTGGTAAAACGGCTAATGAGTAGTAAATCATTTGAATGCTGCTTATTAATCACATGTGATTGATATAATAAGTAGCATGATTCTACTTGTATCCCCCCCCCCATAAAACATTTAAAAATAGTTAAAACATTGATTAAGGGGTATGAACTCACCTGTTGTGGGTGATACGGATGAACTGAAGACGTAGGACCGCTAGGTGTCAAGTGAAGTCTTGAACACACTCTATGATCCTAGTTAACATATAATTTCACATATCTGTAACAAATTAGTCTATAAACAACTAATAAACAAGTCAAGACACCCTAGGACATGCTAAACACCTTTATCAAGTGTTATTAGCCTCTAGGATTGCATCTAAGTGTTTGTAGGGGAAGCTATTGTGTGTAGGGCTCAAGGAAAACTCCATAAGGGAGTTCACGACCCTAATGACACTACCAAATGAGTTTATGGTCGTAAACTCATGAGTCTACGGCCGTAAGCTCATACTTAGGTTACCATTTGATGTTTGATGCTCTATAAGGTCGTAATAAGAATTTCTACTTAATGGAATGGTCTAGGGAAGAGTTTAGGGCATAATATAACTCCTTTTAGGAGTTTACGGCCCTGGGACCATATCCCTTGGAGATTTCAACCATAATCTCCCTTGGGAGGATGTTTATGGTGTTTTCAAGTCCCTAAATTAATTAGGAACTAAACTAGGCTTTTGTTCTAGGCTTTAGAAGAGTTTATGGCACCATTTGGCACCATTTTATGGAGTTCACGGACCTAGAACTTCTTGGGCCGTGAACACCTTACTCTTGGTGTTCTAAGTGTGTTAGCTAGTCCTAAACTCATTTAGGTACATGTCCCATTTAGTCTCTTGGCTTAAGGGGGGGGGGTTAGGGAATTTTGGCACCTAAACATGGAGTTCACGGCCCAAGAACTTCCTTGGCCGTGAACTCACTTTCACCCTTTGATTCTAATTGATTTTGTGTCCTAAACATGAAATGGTGGCTTCTAGTTTGAGCTCCAAGGCTTTGAGGGACATTGGGACACTTTTGGCCCTTAAAATGGAGTTTACTCCTCAAGTGTTCTTGGGCGGTAAACTCCCAAATCTTGGGGTTTTGATTCGATTTTGAGGTTATAAAACATAATCTAAGCTATATAATACAACTAGATCGAAGTACTCACAATTTGGGATAAAAACCCGAAGATCCGTGAGAGAGAATTCGACTTTTCTCTAGTTGGAAATGTAACTAATGAATGAATATGGTTCAGATTTCTATATATAGTCCTGAGATTTTTGGCAGAAAAATATTTTATCCCCAGAATGAACTCTAATATCATAGAGTATTGGAATAACAGTGTTGCACAAAACCTTAGTTCATCACCTCTCCTGATATCTCCTTAAGTGTAAATCCTGAAAAACTGTCAAACTTATACCCAAAGTCTGGAATTTCACTGTAACTGTTCTAACTTCTATTGGCTTGATATGGTTTGTTCAGAATGAAAATTTCGGGTTGTCACAGGAACCCAGTCCATTTTGAAACTGGGTCGACCTTTGTCATCAACGCACGATACTCTCTCCCATGACATGTCCTGCTTATCACAAACAGAAGATGTAGAAATATTAGAATCGTTAGAAGATTTGGGAGAGTGAGCCTTTGCTACCCATCTATATTCGGGTTTAACCCATTTTTTGTTCGATCCGATGGGTGCCTCGGCACTTGATTTGGAACTTGAAGCCGTCTGCCTAGATGACTTTGACCTAGCCGGTCTTTGTTTCACTAGATCATCTCTTGGATTTGGCTTCTTGGCAGACATTTCCTTCTTGCCATTGGGATTTAGATTCTTTGCCTTATGGGTTTGATTCTTCGCCTTCTGTACGTTCCAGTCACCATTGTCTGAACGTGACCTGGAAGGGTTTCTTTTGAAGTATCTCCCACTTGGTGCGTTTTTCCATCCTTATGCGCAGTAGGGAACGTATGCGCGATTTGGACAGTTTCTGGCAATGTGTCCAGGTGTTCCACAGTGAAAACAAGTATTTTTCTTCACTGTGAAGTTATTTATTCCTGGCCCTGGTGGTGTATCCTTGCATTGTCTCTTATTTTTCCCACACGCACAGTTGAAATAGGCACTCTGTTTAGCTTGAAATGGTGGCCTGTATTTACCAACGACAGGTTGATTAGAAGCAACAAATTTAGAGTTCAAGGGGTCATTTGTTTGTTCAGAAGAACTCTCCTTGTTCTCATCCTCTGCTACTTTACCTGCACATGTAATAGAAACATCAGTATTTTGAACATTAATAACTCCTCCTGACACAAATCCAGCTCGTTTGCCATATCGAAGATGTAGCTCCCTGTCAGTTTTGTCCTGTGTCATAGGGATGGATGTGTAGTTATGATTATAAGGAGGAGGTACACTATCATACCCTAGACCCTTGTTTTGATTTTCTTTGAATTTTAATTGGGTTTCATATAAGGACTCGACTGTCTGACTTGACGCAGTATAATTTTTGAAACTGACATCAGTTTTTCCACACTTAATTTTTAAATCGTCAAGTTCTTCAGTTACAGCAGCAAGTTGTCTCTTAACATAATCATAATTTTCACACTTGTTGTTATACTCTTCCTGAAGTTTCCTAAAGTCCTTGTTTTTTGCTTCTAATTCAGCCTTCAGGGGTTTCTGTCCTTTCCTGAGTTGATATCCTTTATATCTCAGGTCCTCAACTTCCCTTTTTAATAAATCAATTTATTCCCAAAGAGATTTAATCGTATCTTCACATGATTGAGAACATAAAACTTCACATGAATGAGAACACGACACTTCATTGACCGGAAGGTTTGCTGAACTCATTGTTTTTCGACAATTCAAAGCGTTAAGTTCTTCAATTATATCAGCCAGACTAAGATGATTGAGATCTTTTGTCTTCTTGATGTCAACCACGTCCATATCCCACGATTTCGGAAGTGCATTCAGCAATTTTTTGTTTATCTCAGATTTGGTCAAAAAGAACCCAGCTATATTCATCTCAGTAGTGAGTGTGGTAAATCGCTGCAACTGAGCTTCCAGGGTTTCTCTAGGGACATAATCGAACATGTTGAAATTTTGTCTTAACATCTCCTGACGACTCTCTTTCATGTTTTTAATTCCCTCGTAAACTTCAAAAACTATTAAAAGCACAACTAGAACTTAAAAGTCAAACTTAAATATAAAAATGCCCTTTGATTATAAACCTCAAAAATCAACCTTAAAAGTCAAATTTAAAAAGTAAAACTCAAAAGTCAAACTTGAAAAGTCAAACTTAAAAGTCAAACCGAAAAACTAAATTTGAAAATTTAAAAGTTAAACGAAAAAGTCAAAGTTTAAAATCAAAGATCAAACTTGGAAGACAAAGTAAAAATCAAAAATCAAAAATAAAAGTCAAAATTTTTTTTATTGTATTATTATTATTAATTTTAATTTTGGATGAAAAAGAAATTTAAAAATAAAAGAAATTGAGTTTTTGTGTTAAAAGTGTCAAAATTCGAAATTTGGTGCGAAAAGTAGTCTTTATGAATTAATTCGGAAGGGAAGCAAAAAGGCATCATGTAGCCGAGTTGGATAAGGCGCGAGGTTCTTGATCTGGAGGTCGCGAGTTCGAACCTTGGCACCTGCACCTTCGCTTCCTTTTTATTTGACGCTGTTGAGTGCGAGGCTGCTGAAGTGCAAGCATGCTGAGCAATAAACTCCGAGCCGCAAGCTCGGGCCGTAAACGTGCGAGGCCTCGGACCGTAACCTCTGACCGCGAACTCCTCGGACCGCAAACACCGGCCGCAAACACTTCGGAAACCCTAGCTGCTGGCCGCCAACCCCTCACTGATTACGACCAAAAACACCGATTTTTCGACTTTGAAACTCCAAAACTCGATCAAAAACCCTTTTTTAGGAAAAACGCAAAGAACAAACCCCCCTTATTTTTGCGAGATCTATCCAAAAACACAAAAATCTCTTAAAATATGATCAAATAAACTCCAGATATGAAAAAATTGATTGATACAACCAAGCTCTGATACCAATTGTAAGTCCCTAAAATACCTGTGTATGTATCAGATCCGTTTGATGGTGCGGAATCCCAATCAAACAGATGATGTCAAATCAAATAGAAGAGAAGGAGAAGAAGTAGATGATGAATCTCAATGTATTAATTAATAGAATGATGATCCGGATACAAGAGATTCACACACACACTAACACACAATAGTTCTTCTGTTTCTCTGGCCGTAAACTCTCTAGAGTTCATCAATCTCTACTCCTCACCCTAGAGAACATGGGCCGTAAATGGGTTTACGGCCGTAAACTCAACCGTAAACATGACCGTAAACTTCAAAAATATTACAGAAATATACAATTTCCTAGAAAAGCAAAGTATAAACCATATTTTTGACCCAACATCGGGTTCGGTTCGGCGCTACAAATCTTCATCAGCCTCGGTTTTCAGCAGATCCGGTCCGGTTCGATGGCTGCGGTTTGATGGTTGCGGTTACTCAAAAGGGACTTTGGTCTTGGCTCTTGGGGCTTCGGCTCAAGGAGGGTTTGGTCCCTATAGAGGGACTTCGGCCCTAAGAGGCTATTTTCCAAGCTATCACCCCTTTTCGAATGGTTTTTCACCAAGTCAAGTGTCGGGATGCCCCCAAATGATTACAAAGCTCAAAAGAGGTTTTGAAAAAGATTTGGGAGAGATTTCACATTTTTGGAGAGATTTCACATTTTTGGAGAGATTTCTCATACAGAGAGAGATTTGGGAGAGATTTCACATTCTTGGAGAGATTTCTCATATACAGAGAGATTTGGGAGAGACTTCACATTCTTTGAGAGATTTGGGAGAGATAGAGTGAAAGAGATTGGGAGAGACTTCTTTTGTGACCTTTTTGAGTGTTTGGCTTTGAAACGCAAGGTCCAAAAACCCCGTTAGTCATGTTTAAGAGTCTTACACACTCCTGATGAGTATGCAACATTGTTTTGTTGGTTTGGTTCATTACTTACCACAGTTCTAGGTTAAGGAAATCTAGATATACGAACTTTTCAATTGATGATTTCTCATTAGAATAGCGAGTTGTATAGTAATTACATAGCGTAAACCCTAGTATACAAGGGTTAACTGAGTTGACCAGTTTGACTTGTTGACTTTGTTTGACTTTGACTTGACCAGAATTTGACAGTTGTCACAAACTGCGATCAGTAATTATCCCTATTTGTCTGAAAACTAGCGTCACTGTAACCTCTTACCCTTAAGTCATCACTCCCATTGAGGACTAGAAACCATTCCTTGGTCCTTCGTAGGTACTTAAGAATATTCTTGAAAGCAATCCAATATGCTCTACCAGGGTTCCCTTGATATCTGCTGACCATGCTCAAACCCAAGGCTACATCAAGGCGAGTACAAGTCATGACGTACATGATAGAGCCAACTACGGAAGCGAAAGGTGCTCGGCTCATATCAGCTATTTTTGCCTCTGTACTCGGGCATTGAGTCTTACTCAACTTGGTATTGCTTTGGATTGGCAACTCCGTTTTCTTGGAATTTTCCATACTAAAACGCTTTAGTACCTTATCCAAGTATGTATCCTAATTGAGTCCTATCAGTCTCTTATTTCTATTTCTTATTGTCCTCATTCCTAGAATATACGCAGCCTCTCCGAGGTCCTTCATAGCGAAACACTTCCCAAGCCAGGACTTGACCTCCTGCAAGGTTGGGACATCGTTTCCTATGAGTAGTATGTCATCGACATACAATACGAGGAAGCTCACTATACTCCCACTAGCCTTGAAATACACACATGACTCATCTTCGCTTCGTAGAAAGCCAAACTCTCTAACCTTCTCGTCAAAACAAAGATTCCATCTGCGAGATGCTTGCTTCAATCCATAAATGGATTTCTCAAGCTTACACACTTTATTTGGATGCTTCGCATTGATAAAACCCTATGGCTGATTCATGTAAACATCCTCAACCAACTTTCCATTAAGAAAAGCAGTTTTCACGTCCATCTGCCATATTTCATAATCATGAAACGCAGCTATTGCGAGCATCACCCTAATAGACTTTATCTTGGCAACTGGTGTGAAGGTCTCATCATAGTCAACTCCAGGAGTTTGAGTAAAGCCCTTCGCAACCAATCGCGCTTTATAAGTGTGCACATTCGCATCCATGTCTGTCTTCTTCTTGAAGATCCACTTGCACCCGACTGTCTTACGACCCGACACATTATCAACCAAATTCCAAACTTGGTTGCCGTACATGGACTGAATCTCGCTATCCATTGCCTCTTTCCACTTAGCAGACTTCGGGCCTGCCATGGCTTCCTTGTAGCTGCTAGGTTCGTCCAAATTTACTAGTGTACTATCACTAATAAATGTATCCCCTTCAGTAGTAATATGGAATCGATACAACTGGGGTGGAACACTAGCCCTACTAGAACGTCTAAGAGGTAAGGACTCGTCAACAGGTGCAACAGGAGTTTCCTCCTCAGGTTGAGTGCCAGTGTTAGAAGTTCCTTCATCGCTTTGCTCTTGAATCTCTTCAAGATCAATTTGTCTCCCACTGTCCTCTTAGCTTATGAGTTCTCTTTCTCAGAAAACCCCTCTCCTCGCAACGAAGACAACATTGTCACCTCGGTCTGTAGAAGAGATAGCCAAAGGATTTCTGTGGATAGCCGATGAAATAACAGTTCTCACTACGAGGTTCGAGCTTGTCGTGAGTCTCTCGTTTTACGAAAGCCTCGAAACCCCAAACCTTGATATGCGCCAACGAGGGAGCTTTCCCTGTCCACATCTCATGAGGTGTTTTGGCAACCTTCTTGGTGGGAACTAAATTAAGGATATGGGTGGCTGTCTCGAAGGCGTACCCCCAGAATGTTATTGGTAACGAAGCCCGAATCATCATATAATGAACCATGTCCAACAAGGTTCGATTATATCTCTCAGCCACACCATTCAATTGTGGCGTTCTCGGAGGCGTCAATTATGAAACGATTCTGCATTCCTTTAGATAGTCATGAAACTCAAGACTTAGGTACTCTCCTCCTCGGTCTGACCGAAGCATCTTCATTTTCCTTCACAACTAATTCTCCACTTCATTCAAACTCTTTGAATTTTTCAAAGGTTTCTGACTTTTGCTTGATTAAGTAGATATATCCATATCTGATATAATCATCCGTAAAAGTCACGTAGAAGCGATAAACATCCCTTGTGGTGGATCTAAAGGGTCCACACACATCGGTGTGTATGAGATCCAATAAACCCTCACCCTTGTCACAAGAGCTAGTAAAGGGTGACTTGGTCATCTTCATAATCAAACAAGATTCACACATGTCATCATCCCTAAGGTCGAATGACTCTAAGACTCCATCCTTTTGGAGTTAGGCTATGCGTTTCTTGCTTACATGGACTAGGCGACAATGCCACAAGGATGCTTTATCCAAACTATTAGACGAATCGATATTCATAACATCATTTCCCAAATTATCAACAATTAACACAGATTCATAAATCCCATTAGAAGGTAATGCATTGAAATAAAAAACACCATTCAAATTAACATTAATAGAACCATTACTATTATCAAACGAATATCTGAAACCTTGTCTATATAATCCATGAAAGGAAATGATGTTTCTTGGCATATCTGGCGAATAGAAACAATTATTTAAATCTAACTTTAACCCACTACTCAATACTAAGGAATAAACTCCGATCTTGGTGACTGGTGATGATCTTTTGTTTCCCATGATCAAGTTTATCCTTCCATGCTCCACTTCCCTACTTTCACATAGCCCCTGCAAATCAAAACAAATGTGGAAACCACATCCAGTATCAAGGACCCATGAAGTAGCAAGTGATGAGTTATTAGATTTAATTGAATACATACCTACAAAGGTGGGCTTTATCTTCCCATCCTTAATATCTTGTAGATATTTAGGGCAGCTTCGTTTCCAGTGGCCCTTCTCGTGGAAATAGAAGCACTCTACTTCCTTAGGGTCAGAGGAGGGTTTAGCAGAACCTGCTTTGATCCCACTAGAGGATGAACCATAACGGGACTTTCCCTTTTGGTGGCTCTTTGAAGGAGCCTTCCTCTTCTTTCCCTTCCATTGGCCAATTGCCAACATAGAAGCAGCCACAGCAAGGGATGATGCAACAGATTTGTCCTTGAGGTTGCTCTCAGCAGTCCTTGAAGCTTACTCAAGGAGACCTCCTCCTTATTCATGTGGTAGGTCATTCTGAACTGGTTGTAGCAGAAGGCAAGGAGTGGAGGACGATTTCGATAGCGATATCCTCATCAAACTTAACATTAAGATTGAGAAGACGATCAACATACCTCTGCATTTTCTGCAAATGCGAGGTTAGGGATTCTCCACTCCCCATCTTAGCGGTGATCATGTTAGTAATGATCTCATAGCGCTCTTGCCTCGCGCTTTGGTGGTATCTGTCCAACAAATATTGATGCATCTCATATGGATACATGTCCTCATAGGACTTTTGGAGTTCGAGGTTCATGGTGGCCAGCATGATGCAATGAACTTGCGTAGCATCACGCTCATGGGCCTCAAAGGCAGCTAACTCTTCAGGAGTAGCAACATTTGGGTTGATATTTTCAAGTTTCTCATCGAGGACAGATTCTTTGTCCTCGTAGCGAGTGATCATATGAATGTATCTCATCCACTCGTTGAAATTTGACCCATCAAATGTCACCTTTTGGCAAAGGTTCATTAGCGAGAATGACCCAGAAGCATTGTTGTTTGCATTTGTGTTAGACATCTGAAATAGAAAGGAACAAAGTTTGATTAGAAATGAATCCCCAATTAAACACCCAAATGAGAAATTAGGGCTAGGATCCAACAATATTATTTATAACTTAGAAAAGGGATGCCATAATCTAAAAGTAAATAATTTGAAGGTAAGTGAATGACGATTCACTAATGTTCACCATGAAAAATGAAAAAGAAGATTAAGTTTTAAATGTATTTGAAAACTCCTAGATCTTTGAGATTCATTGAACTTTTCAATGGCATGTTTAAATCTCGATATGCACTTCAAATTTGTGACTGGGATACCGAGGATCGCAAACAAGTTGTGAATAACCATGCAAACCAACATGGTGCATTCAATGTCTCTGTCACCCAATCAATATGTTGGTTAGCCACTCACGCTCCGTTGATCTATGATAAACATCGAGCCACCCTTCGCTACCAATGTCAATCCCAAATTAAACACCCATTAAGCGCCATTTTATAGGCAACAACCTTATACCCACCTTATAGACTGGCTTCGTGAATGAGGCCTACTAGCGATAAGATTAGCTTATTCTTATATATATATATATATATATATATATATATATATATATATATATATATATATATATATATATATATATATATATATATTGTAATAATAAAGTATAAGGTTGATTTTTAAACTTGTAAAAAATCTAAGGGTTGAAATTTAAAATTTTTCAAAATTAAACTCTTAATCAAAATTTAAATTTCAAAACTTGAGGGCAAGTTTTGAACTTTTCAAAACATAAGGGATCAAATAACAAATAATATAAATCACACAATTAATTTAATGATTATCTATATTTGACCTAATCCATTTTCTAGCAAGATAAGTTACCCAATTAATTCAAATAATCAATTTTAATCACATAAGGAATTTATTATTTAATCAATTGGTAATTATCTTTTGTTTTTGGCAAGGATAGTATTATAATAACATTAAAATTCAAATTTTATCAGTAAAAACATATTAGGCAACTATCCCTTAGCAAAAACAACAAGAACTCCCGAGAATGCCTCCGTCTGATGATCCGACTCGCCGAGTCACTCATGGACTCGCCGAGTTGGGCTGACTTACCAAGTTCATGAAGTGAGTCGCCGAGTCATGTCGAATAGAAGCCAGAAAATTTTTTGTCAGCATGTTAATCATACAAAGCATCCATACAACAGAAACCAATCCAGACTCTTATACCACTGATGGGTTTTATGCATAAGAACAATCCTATGTGCTCGTACAAACCCTAATGCTTGGATCTAGGTTTCTCTATTGTACATGCAATAAATTCAAGACTTACAAAACCTAAACTAACATACATATTTCATAATTTAACATATAGAATCAGATCTAGATGTTTACCTCTTCAATGGAAACTTGAATCTTCTTTCTTGGAGCTTAGAGTCACAATTGTAACTCCTCTAATGGCTTACAAACACCACAAGCAAGAAGGCAACTATGAGAGAGGAGGGAGGATACTTAATTTCAGCCTAGGATTTCTCTTGGGAAGCCAGTGGCCAAAAATTGCAAGTAGGGGTCTCCTTTTATACTGTAGGTTGCTAGGGTTTCAGTCTAAACCCTAATGGATAGCTTAGTCACCAAGC